>NW_009936035.1:0-31699 GCF_000696875.1 Nestor notabilis
CAGCACCTCAGCACCTTCACAGGGAAGAATTCTGTCCTTATATCTAACCTAAATCTCCCCTATGTCAGTTTAAAGCCATTCACCCTTGTCCTGTCTCTACATGCCCTTGTAAAAAGCTCCTCTCCAGCTTTCTTGTAGGCCCCTTTACATACTGGAAGGCTGCTCTATGGTCTCCGCTGAGTCTTCTCCAGGCTGAACAAGCCCAACTCTCTGAGCCTATCTTCACATAAAAGGAGCTCCAGCCCTCTGATCAGCCCTGTGATTGGCATTCATCAGCACAGCTGCTTGGTGTGCTGGGACCATTTACACACACACTTCTCCACTCCCCCCATTTTTTGTGGTCACTGAACTGGGGCAATGAGGTTTTACCATCTTGATTTGTCTTCCAACTGTCCCCTTCTTGTGAAACTCCTGATGCCATGGAATATGTGAACAAGACCCCAGACTGGACTGACTGAAGCTAACAAGTGTTTCACCTCTTGAAGCGAATTCAGCATAACCCCAGCGGGGCTTTTCCACTCCTTTAGGTTTTGCTTTAAAATGCTGGGGGAGAGTGTTTGGATTGCAGGCCTCTGCATGTATCCCAGGGGAGGAGCAGGCCCAGGGGGCAGAATACTACTTTATTGACATAAAGTTTGCATTTCTTATTTGATTTTCTTTTTTATTGGAGTAGTAGTTGACAGATTACCAATGGCCATAGCAGATTACAGTGAAAGCCAATAGATATAGTGTGTGATTCATGTTTCTTTTTTAATTCTTAATTGTTTTAGTCTCTCCTCACTCACTGACTGCAGTAGTGACAAAACACCACTTACTGCATTGGGTCTTTTTATAACTAGCGAAAATAGGTGCAAAATGTGAGTTTACAGTATGTCTGAACTGGATTTAAAAATATTTGGTAAATGTTAATGTCAGATAGCTGAAAAAAATTACACTTCAGGGCAATGTGCCTTTCTAAGGTATCATTCTGTGTTCGTTAGTAATACACAATAATTAGAGTGCTCTCTTCTGTCTTCTTTTTCGATAGACTTCTTTTTGTGTGTTGCATAGTTAGAAGTGTGCATCTTGTCTTGCATTCAGGTGTCTAAGTTGGGGGCTGAAATGTTTGCTGTGTGTGTATCTCTTCCTCCCTCATTCATGATTATGAATTCATGATTATGACCTCTGGTTGAAGTGTTAACTTTCGGAACCATGCAGTGAACAAACCTTCTATCCTGGAGGGTGAGACAGGAGTGCTGGGTGACCCTGTACATTTCAAGCAGCTGAGGCTGATGTTTTGTTTATCACTCTGGGGTTTTACTGGTGTGAATGAAGGTCTGGAGTAAACCTACCTCGAGTGCAGAATATAGCTTGGTTCAGAATTTACATTGTCACAAGCCAGGAAAACAAGAAACGTCTCCCTTTTGGGGTCCTGTAGGCCAGTTTATCATAGGAGGACAAATGCCTCATTCAGAATCCAGGGGGATTTTTGCTCTAGGATCTTTTACGCTATTGCTGTATCATCCGTTCTAGTTATAAATAATGTAATGTTTTTGCAGTGAGGTTTCTACCTTAAGCATAAAAGATCTGGCTTCTCCTGTTCATCCTGTTTACCCTGACTGCATGCCTGGGGATTCTGAAACATCATCTGCCCTGACAGCAGCCGCATGTGAGTGGGAGATCTTGCCCGAGTTAGTTCATTGTGCTCTGCCCAGAACAGTGAGGGGAAAAGAAGAGCATCTGCAAAGGAACATTATTCATTTCCTCTTCTTCACCCCCCATCACAAAGTGGGATTATTTTCCTATTGCTTCTCTTCTTTCTCTCCATAGGAAGTCAAAGTAATTAGCTTAGACTAATACTTGGATCTTTAGATGGGTATAAGTAGAACAGATGAAATTTACTCACAAAGACCACTACTGACTGACCTTCCAAGCTATTTAAAAGGAGCTTCCTTCATGAAGTTCATCTGCACAAGGATGCTCTATCTCTAATTTCAGTCCATGAGGTGATAATAGCAAGAGAAATTTCTGTTTGTCAGGCTTTTTACAGTTGGACTAGTACCAAAAAATGAACGATGAAAACATTGTCAGTGGTTGCATGCACACAGTGCACACGTGTGAAGGACAGCAAGGCGTTGGCCTGCGAGCAGCAGTGCAGCCTGTGACCCTGTGTGAGCTGGGGGCTGCACAAATGCACAGCAATGTGGTGGGGTTTTGCTGCAGGCAGCAAATGAGTCCTTGTGTAGGGCAGGCGAGAGCAGATGGTTACAGAGAGGCAGCTGAGGGAGCATAAGGAGGGAAATGGAGTCAGATCTGGCTCCTGTTGTCCCGTGAAAGCTATCAATGTGAAATTTGTGTTCTTTCCCCTTGCACTAGTGTGAAAAGGAGCAGCCAATTGCAGTACGTATCAGCGAAAATAAGCAGCAAAAAGCCACAGTAGTACTCTAGAAATAAGTGGGATGTCTAATAGTATAGACACATGTAGACACAGACACATTATTCAAAAGAACTTCTCTTCAGGGGAAAAAGAAATACAGATTAAAAGACGGAGTGGCTTTTAGAGGAAAAAGCAATTCCATACAGCATGTGGATGCATAATGTACTTATAGTGCCAGTTCTGCTGCTTGCCTCATTGTGAAGCTGCTCCACAAAGCCATCCAAACCCTCTGCTTTCACTTTGAAGCTACTTTAAGGGCTTCACAGAGATCACTTCAAAAATAAAGCAGTATTTTAGTGATATGGCTGCTGTGATGGGGAAGGAAAAGTATAGAATCACCCAGTAAAGAAAAATAATAGCATTGTGATGAGAGGGATTGCAAAATGCATTATAGAGCCAATTTATTACTTAAAATGGAAAACAGTTTAAGGCTGTTTAAGGCTCCAGTGCTGGTGCTGCAGGTTCTGCAAATAGTGCATCTGAGTTATAGCAATTATTTCATTAATCTGCTACTTGTGTTCGCTGGACACTCCTGACAAAACTCATCAGCAATTGCTGTAGTTCACCTTTCTCTCTACAAGTGGGAACTTCTTCCCATTTTGAAAAATAACATAATTGCTGAGCTCTGGCAGTGAAATGTGTCACAATCATGAACGGGGTGTGGGACTGTAACAGCCTTGATAACACCTGAAGGGTGTTTCTTGTGTTACCAACCTGTCAAGCTTCTGCCCCAGTGCAAAGTTGTGCTAAGAAGCATAGGGATTTCATTAGGAGAGTCTGGAAAGGGGTGGCTTGGGACAGAGTGGAGTCTCTCTTCCCCTTGCTTACTGTGGGTGGAATTGAGCTTGCTGATGAGGACAACTTAAGTGTCTGTGTGTAAGCTAGGTGTCTAAACTCCTGTTACATCAGCGGATATCTAGTCAGTGTGCTTGGAGGAGTGTAGACAGGGATGAGACTCCATCTGAAATGAGCACCACTCAGCTGAACCTGCCTGTGCTTTGGGGGCTGCATTAACACTTGAGTTTAGGGATTCAGACCTCAAACTCAGTTTTGTCCTCTGCTTTACTGGCTAACCAGTCTATGCACTTGATGTTGAAATGGTTATTAATGTCTGATGAGGGTGAAACCTTTCATTAGGAGACTATTTCAGAAGCTGCATTTTCTCAAAATCATACTTCAAACACTTAGGATAGGTTAGTCCCATGTGTATAGCTATGTTCAAGATGATCTGGCAAGCAAATACGCTTTATCTTGGACTTCAGAAGCCTGATGCTCTTCACTGGAAGTGAAGTTCTTGCTCTGGGGCTCAGGTTTTCCAGCTGTAGAAGAATGGTGATAGTAAGGACCAATTAAAACCTGTTGGTTTAGTCTAAAACTGAGATTCAGAATTTGCTACCAGAATTTTGCCTTTTGCATGTCTATGTATGGGAAATTGTTCAAAATCTCTGCAATGTGTCCCCAAAAACTGGAAAACATCGGCTTGGTCAAGCTGTCCAAGAATAACAAATGCAGCAGCTCATTTGCTGCCTGTTCCCATTCCTCAACATGGGACAGACTCTCCAGCTGTTTCCATTGTGGGTAGTGGTGAAGGCCTCCACTTTGTCTGTGTTATGCCTCTGGAAGCATTTGGTGGATGTGAACTAGTGTGCATGGTGTTTGGCTCTGAGGGGCCTCTAGGCGCTGCAGAAATGCCAACAATAATGACCTCTGAAACCAAGGAAGCTTTTTGATGTGATTTCATTTCACACTTTGCAAATACTAGCTCTTTTTAGCTATTCCTGAATGTGGGCTTCAGTCAGAAGTGTTTCTGTTTTATCTCTATCCTACAGTCAGCTGTAGGTTACTGTGTAGCTGATACGCCACTGCAGGGAGTGGGGGAACAACTCCCAAATGTTAAAGCAGATATTTTCTGTGATGCTGTATTATCAGTGGGGCAAGCAGAAAGTAAGGAGAATGCCGTGTTTAATGAGAGAAAAATCTTCCCTTTCCCTCTCTTTAATTTTTTGAGCAACTGATTTGTAAGTAGCCTGGGGTTTCCTTGGCTGTGATGCCATTTAGTGGAACTTTGCTATAGTGGTTCAGCCTGGGGATGGCTCTTAGTGCCTGTGTTCTACTTCTGTGTTCCTAGTTATGTTGGTGGGGTGCTTTTATATTGTCATTAACTGCTCTGGGCATTTGCAGGGTTAGTTCAAAACTAAGAATATATGCTAGACTCTTAAACTAAAAGAAGTGTTTTAAATTTGCAGTGGGAGGGCAGAGGTGGAAAGCCGTACAACAGTATGCTGCTTTAAATTTGGGAGCTGTCAATTTTAATGTGCAGCTGAGGCCTTCGGCGCTTGGAAAAGGTAAATGCTGTTGGTGATAGTGGTATCAAACATCACAAGTAATTTCTCTTTAAGAGATTAGGGAACACGAATCCGATTCCTTCAACAAATCCACAGTTTAAGAAGAGAAATTACCTTCTGGTTTTAGGCTGTTTACTGATTTTAGCTTTGAACTGTCTGTCGGTCTGTTCATGCAAACTTGTGATGTTTTCCTATTCTCTGACTATACCAGCTGCCATCTTTGGTCTGCCAGCCGTGTGAGATGCTATAGACCAGCACATAGCCATCTCCTGCCCACCAGTTCAGGCTTCACTTCACCTGCCAAACTGATCTTGTTACCCTTAAAGCCTGTATTGGTTTTAATTCATCTGCATTCCTATGGCAAGCAAAGAGTTCACTAGAGTCAGTTGGTTACAACCAGTCAATAGCAGTCAGTCTTGCTTTGCAAAATGTGGCCTGAAATGGGAGGTGCTGGTCCTGGTCCCTGTGGTGCAGTGCAACTGAACCTGCCTACACCTGATACACATTGAATAACCACCTGAATCTGCCTGGGGCTTCCCACCAGTCTGACTGCAGGCGTGTTGCAGGGGAAGCTCAACATGGGTTCCCGGAGGGAGCTGTGCCCATCTTATGTCCCACAGCACTTCTCAGATGTGACCCTTCTGCAACCCCAAAAGCTGCAGCAGTAGGAGCAGCTAGAGTGTGCAGCCTGGGCTGTTGGGGAGAGGGAGCAAGGCCAGCAGTTGGGGTTATAGGAACCTGTTAAATTGGCCATTTCTTACAACATAAACATCACATTTCCTGCCTACCTGAGGGTCACCACGTGGCTGCCAGCAGTCCTGAACATTGGCAGGAGCATCAGTTCTTCAGTTTTGCTTATCTCCTAGTTCCTCACCCAGAGATCATAATTATTGCAGGAAGGAGCTGTTCTCAGATGATGAGGTTGGTAGAATGAATATTCCTGGTGTTACCAGTGTCTAGGAATGAATACTGTGATGAAGCTGCACTTCTAGGGTTAAATGTGTCCTTGACATGTATATCTAAAAATAGAAAACCTTCAGCTCTGAACAAGGTAGAGTTACTGCATATCTTGAGGCCTTTTTTCTATCCTTAGCATAGAGAATCTCATAAGTGGGTATTGCATTCTGCCTATTTTCCTTTTTTCTCTAATGTCTGTAAGTGCATCCATCAACTACGGATGACTTTGCTGACCTAGACACCCTGTGCTTTTTTTGCCTTTTTTGCCTCGCTTTAAACAAATGCATGACAATAGAGTCTGTATCTAATGGTTTTAGAGCTGCTATTAATTCATCTTTCATTCAAGGTTGATTGCTCTCAATCTTAGCAGCGCAGTTTAGATTGCGAAGGATTTTGTGAATATGTTTTCGTTGTGAAAAGGTGGATGTCACTGAACTTCAGCATACCTTTGCTGATGATAGTCTTTTTGTGTAAATAAAGCTTGTGTATAGGTTTGAAGATGTATTTCTGAATAATCAATACCCCTGCTGATTAAATAGAAAAACTTTTTCTGGAGATAAAGACTGTCACAATCATACGTTCTCCTTCAGCTGTAAGACTGTCTTAAACTTACTTCTCTTTTTGTGACCCAGAATTTTTGTTTTTTTCAGGTTTGTCTTAAAGAACAAATAGCTTAATTGTCAACATTTCAGCATTAGATGGTGATTTGCGAAGTTGATGAGGAAAATGGAGGGTGTTATTCCATGTGCTAAGATTTCAACTTGACTTATTGTTGACTGCAGAAGAAGACTCTGAAGTGCTTGTTAAGGTTCCTGCTTATTAAGCTGTCACTGCTGTTTTCTTTTTCTGTGGGGAAGGCTACTTTCTGGCTTGCAAGCTAGTTAATTGTCCATAGTAACTGGTAGCAGAATATTTGGGAAAAGTTTTTTGCCTGAATAATTATCATCTTTGTTTTCCATAACTGTTGTTTCATGTTTCCTCACTCTCTGTTAAAATAATTTACTATTGAAAAAGTTTCATTTTTAAACAGTATTTTTGAAGGGGAGAGAAAAATAAAGAACAGTGCAGAATGAAATGTTAGGATCAGGTAATTATTCAGCATGCTGATGAAACTCTCAAATTCAGATGAAATTCAATTAGTTGTATGTGTTCATTAGTACATATTGCCCCTTCTGCCTTTTACTGGGAGGAAAACGGTATAAGATACCTTCTTTTTCCTGTTGACTTTTTATCCCCTGCCCTGGTTTCCAGGTTTCAAAGGACACAGAAAATGCTGATAAAAGCCCAAAAGAAGGATAATTGGAAAGGAAGCTGTCTTAGCTTTTGATTCCAAAAAGAATACTCTAGAATGCAGTCAGGTTACGTGAACAGGCCTGACATCTGTGGGGGAAAGAGCCACACTGGAGTGCATCCTATTGTTGTGCTCTGAAATGTTTTATACAAATTGCAAGTGATTCTAAAACACAAAATAAATTGAAGAGATGAAACTGAACTTGAGAATTAAATTAGCTCCTCTATATACATGGAATAATGATGGCAAATAAAACCAGGTCATTGTTGGTGAAATTCTGGTTTAACTCTTTTCATGTTCATCATCTTCTTCCTCCCATACCCTTCTCCCATGGCTTTTGTTTTGGGTTGGGGTGGGGCTGTTGTGTTCCTCTCCCACCAGGCTCAAACCTGGTTCCCTTCAGGGTCTTACAGACTTCTACCATGTTGGAAAAGGGGCAGGATGGAGGGAGTGGAAGCGTGAGTGTGTCCCAGCTGAACTGAGCTGATGATGGAGCACCCCATTCAGTGGTGTATCTCCTGCAGCACGCTTCAGTCCCCAGCCCCTGCCTTCTCTCATTTAATTGACTGCTCAGTTCTTTGACTTCAGTGAGTTGATCAATTTATCATCCACCTGAATTATCTCGCTTTGACTTTTATTAGTGATGGAGCACTCTGTACTGGTTGGTCAAGAGCAACCAGCGAGAACTGTCCCCTTTGGCAACATTTCCCTGTTAATTTGGCTTATTTTAATTGCTTTGCCATGCTGGCAGTAGTTAAGGAGAGTATTGCTTTGCTGCTGAGAGAGAAGTCTGTGGAAGTGCAGTCTAAATAGAGCTAGGGGGAGACCAAATCAGACTAGGAGGAGGAACAGGAGATATCAATGTATAAGAATGGTAACCTTAATAACCAAATGTGTTTAAATTTAACACCACTTCACCAGCTTTACCAAATGCTTCAGTTTGTCCTAATGTGTAAGAGGCGAGAATTAGGTGACCTTACAGTGAACCAGGAGATTGCAAACATTTTTGGTTAAGAGAAATTTAGCACCTCTGTATCCAGTGCCGTAATTACTTGACCACTGTAATGGGGAGCAGTGAAATTATCCATCTCGTAGCCTGGGATATATGATCGAGCTGAAAGGATCAAAGAAAAAGATGAGGAAGGCAGAGGCTGCAGGGATAGAGGTGGATGGTGGAGATCAGGCAAAGTAGTGGAGTATGTGCAGCAAAAGGGAATTTGACTGCAGAGGATGAAAAACAGTGCAAAGGAAGAGTAATTTCTAGGATGAGTCTGAATATCCCACTGTATTTATAAATCTTGAGGAAGAGGTAAGAACAGAAAATTGTTGCTGCTGCATACAAATACACTGGAAGAATAAAACTGCTGTGCTGACACAAGCAGGGCTATAAAACAAGGTAGAACTTGAAACTTTCCTACCTATTAGAAATTTTCTCTCATACTTTTATTAATGGATATCAATCTGCCATATGTATAAACAGATTGACTACAGCCTGTCCCTTAGCAAAGCTCCTATCAGTTGTTTCTTTCAATCCTGTTCTAAATAGATTGACAAGGATTATCATGTAAAACCAGTAAATTGAGTTTCATTGACCTTTGGAATCTGCACAGAATGTAAAAATATAAGTCATGAGCTTAGCTATGTTATTGATGTTTTAATCAGTGAAGCAACACAATGCAAAAACTGTACATCAGTATTTCTTTCACTTCCGATATAAATTATCACAAGTGGTTCTTATGTTTGTTTGCTGAAGGCCTTTAGCACCACTGGATTTTGAGCAATTTATTAGGAAAGGTATTCGAATTTACTATTTCTATTCTCTCCAAACACATATAAAAAATAATGTTGCTCGTCCTGTGTTGTGACACAAATCTTACGCAGTGAGTAATTGTGATAGTACTAGCAAGTGCTTTCCAGTGATGTGCCGTAATAGTTCAGTGCATTTCTACCGTGTATTATGCCTGAGTTTAGAAGTGACAAAGATATTAAATAGCATTCTTAAGGTTATTTCTATTTATACTAGCCAAGACAATTTGTGGATATCAATAATGTTTTCTTAGAATCATAGAATAGTTAGGGTTGGAAAGGACCTTAAGATCATCTAGTTCCAACCCCCCTACCAAGAGCAGGGACACCACACACTAAACCATGTCACCCAAGGCTCTGTCCAGTCTGGCCTTGAACACCGCCAGGGATTCTTGTCTGTTGGGAAACAGCCTTTTATTATGTGCACCTGCTAATGATTTTGTGTGATGAAATAATACAAGTATTGTGTTCAAAGACATAAACCAGCAGTAGGATAGAAGTGAGTAAGAAACCTCCACATAATCTCTTTCATGAGAACATAGAAAGATATTTCATCTCATGAAATAAACCTTGAAGTTTTCAGTCATCAGAAGGTGATTGCTTCTCATCTAGGGGCAGTTCAAAAGTGTCTGACTTTGGTGGAAAATCCTTGTTGACTAACGAAGTTTTGGAAACTATCCTCATAAACAGCTGGTAATAAAATGTTAATTTATAACTGTAAAATGATGGTAATAGCAGCTATGTACAAGGAGGGAGCAGCTCCATGTGGGAAGCTTCAGTGACAAAGTGAAATGGGAGAGAACTGGGAAGAAAGTGGGGGCTGACTGGTAGAGCTGTGCTGCTGCATCTTGGAGTGAATAGGCTGCCTTGTGAGCCTCGAGCAGGAGAACAGCTTAAATAGCACATAAGAGACTGGGCAGGTGAGAAGGGAAATGTGAAAAGTACTGCACATCTCCAGGAGAAAGGAGAATTTCTTAAGAGCTGGATTATCAGAAGCCCCATGCAGAGCCTCGAACTGTCTGGGTCTGTCAAAATGCTGCCTGTCAGTAGATGGTGCTCTTTATATCAGCTATTTACTCACGCTGCCTCTGTTTGGCTGTGTTTTCATGTAAAAGGTCTGGTAACGTTCCTTAACAGCTCATTTCTCTGAATTCTGATGTCTGGGAGATTAGGAAATGGAGGCTTTGAGGGACTGCCAAGGAGAAAAGGGGGGGAGTTGACTAGGTTTCTTTGAAACATCCTTCATCCTTAAGTTTTTTTCCAACGATTTCTTTTGCTTGTGAACATGTATTGTTTTGAACATGGACACATTCAGAAGCTCCCAACATAAAAATCTTGAAGAAACATTGTGGATTGGAGAATATATAGCAGACTAATTCAGTTTGGCAACTGACCCGTAAGACGCTACAGTAACGTGGTCTAAGATAAAACCACAAAGCAGATTTGGCAAATCATTTTCAGTTCTGAAGTTTTCTTCTTCATATTAACTTTGCAGTTTTACCTGCTGTTTCTGGATAGATAGGAATTAGTTTATTTTTAAATGTAATGCTTCTTAGAAAGGACTTACATGAATCAATGCAATTGTGAGTTTTACCTGGAGTCATTTCTTCATCGGTAGCTGGATGGATATAAAAACCTGCATAAAAATGAAGATTTCCTTATTAATGTGTTTGAAGTATTTTTGGACCTTCCTGCCTTTTTTTATTATTCAGAAACCATGCCAGCTCTGGAGGAAAAATTTAAATGTGTTGATTGTCTAAAAATATCATTTGCCAAGGGCTGCTGTTGACACGAAAGCCCTGATCTGGGCAGCAGAACAGCACGGCAGACCTAATGGGAATCTGAGACGCTTTAAGTTACCTGTGTCTTTATGCAATGGCCTGGGTATAGAACATTATCTATTTAACCAAGAGTTAAATTTTGGCTCGTGAGATGAATTTGCCCCTGGAGTGAATCTTGAGAACTGCCTGCTGTTCACTGCCTGACACTCCTGGTCTTTCTGCAAACAGAAACTGAAGGATTAGTGTGAATTTTTCATGTAATCTTAAACTGCAAGCAAATAATCCGAGAAAGAGAAGGGAATAGAGTTCCTTTCAGAAATACAATTAAAATATTTCTAGTTCTTATTCAGGGCCAGTTTGTCTTCCCACAACATTGATTTAGATATCTCTTCACAGATCTCTCTCCAGAAAGGGAACATGTTTTATGAACTCCACACATTAAAGCATATTAATATCAATCCTCACAATGCTCACTTTACCTTCTCTCAGCCCTTCTTTCACATTCATCTCCTTACAACCCAAGTTTCTAAAACTGAGGTCAGGAGAGCATAATATTTTTGTTGAAAATCTCAACTCCACGTTTTTAGGGACATCTCACAGCTGCCTTCCACAGAAGGATGTTGCTGGGACATTTCGGGCTGGTTTTACCAATGGTATCTGGAACCAAGGACGCAAATCTTCACTGGCATTTCTCCCCTGCTTAGCTTCCCCGTGGTGCCTGCCAGGATGTTCCTGGGCAAGTCCCACGCCATGAATGGCCTGATCTAGGAGATATGTTCTGAGCATGGCAACAGTATTAACCCCTGTCCCCACCCTCCCCCTTCCCACCCCCCCAATTGAATCTGGTCTGCCAAATCCCATCTATGTGGGCCTTACAGCTCTAAGTCTCCAGTGTTTTGAGCAGAGACTGTGCTGCTGCCACATCCTTCTGTTTCCTTTTAAAAAAAGGACAAGCTTCTGACCTTTCTTTTGCTTTCAAGTTTGTTTGCTGTACTACAAGAGATGCTTCCTGTGAGTGAGAGGAGATGTGTCCCTTTGGCCTGGGCTGGCCTTGATATGAATATGGGACTTGTGTGCTGTGGCTTTTTCTGTATCTCCTTGTTGGCTAACTTAGGCTGCTTCCTAGCCAGGAGGGGCTGGCTGTCATGAATCTCAGTTTGAGGCTTTTTGCTTTCTCTAATGAAGAGCATAAAAGAGCATTGTATTACTGTTTTTATGAATATAGGACTTCATAGGGATAATAAGCAAATACAGGAATTCCTTTATTAGGGAGAGAAGACTAGTTTCTCGAAAAGTAATCAGGAAGAAATTACATTGACGTCAGAAATGCCATGCTTGTTTTGAAAAATAAGTAGTTTATCTGCCTTCTAGATATTTATTTGAGAAATCCATTTTGACCTTCTACACAGGCACTGCAATGCTATTGCATGAATCAGATGGCTGGGCTTGTCTGCCTTTTCTAGCAACACTTGCCTTTTTTCTCCTGATTTTGCTGGAAGTGGAAGCAATGTCTTGTTGGGAAGCAAGAGGTTGATCTGTCAGCTGAGGCTCAGAGACCTGACCTTATTCATACTCATGTACACGTCTGGCCTATAAAGTTGTTCTCCTCAAAATGTATTTGGCTCAAGAGAACATAGTTAAGAGTCAGCTGGCAAAGATATCTAAAAAACTTTGGTTGCTGTTGGGATATAAAATGCTTTGGCTGCTGCACTTGCCTTCTGCATATGAATGAGCCTATCCATAAAGACTGCAAGTTGGCATGGAAAGGTTATACTACTTCGTACAGTACGAGCCTCTTAATTGGCACATCTGCTGGAAACAAAGGTGCCAAAAATGTGATTCACTCGGAAGGAGTAAACCTTGTAAGAAAGCAACCTGTCATTATTTAATAGGGATTAAGATCCTCACGGGATGTTAGACATTCTCCTTGTACAAATGTAATGGTCACATTAACCTCAGTACCTGCTAATGCTGAAGTAACAATTTCTTTTATAGCTATTCTCATATAGGAATGCTTCACTGTCTGTGTCTTTAAGATAAAAAAATGGACTGTACTCTTCACCTCTGACATGCAGCAGCTATTAAAAAAAATACACAGCTAATTCTGAAGCCCTAGGTTGTGACATGTTGAGTATCTTCTTGACAGAACACTGTAATTAGAAATGGAAGGATCTAGGTGTGGTCTGCGTTGGACAGATTTATTATGTCACTAAAGCCCAAGAATAAAAAAATTATGCCACTACCAGTAATGACAACTCCTCTAGAGAAAGGTAACGCTGCTTCGGCAAAGGCAATATTATGCCGTAGATGTGTTTGTCTTTAAAAAGCATGTTGCCAAAATCCCCATAACCACCACTGAGAGTGTTCGGTACATGTTTCTGGGATTAGGCTTAGCTTAGTATTAATATTTGAATAACTTATTTATTGGAGTATCCTGAACATTTAGAAACATAGGGAAGGTTATTACTATTTTTCTTTAATTAAATTTGTAAGGAGAAGAACCTGGGATTTTAGATACACATTTATTACTGTTACCTGAAATCTCTGGAAAGACCAGCATACTGCAATGTACAACCTCTTTTTATTTTTTCCCCCCCCATTAAATAAAGACCTATTTGCATTTTAGTAGTATTCCTAATAAAGAAACTGAAATTTTATAAGCCTTAGAAAATTCTACCATTAAGCTACATGCAGTAATTTTTAATTGACACATTTCAGTTCCTAGCCATGTTAGAATGGATGATATGAATATAAACCAGGTACATTTAACACAGTCATGGTCACTGTCTACTTCTCACTTCAAGGAAGTCTGTTTTGTGATTCTTATTGCTAACTATTTATAATTGAGCTGCTTTTGATATAATCCCATGGCTGAAGAATGCAGATAAGGAATCACCAAATACAAGTGCTTATGAGTCAGAAGCATTCTGGTGATCCACAAAACAAATACAGGCTGACCAACTTCCTTTAACTCTCCTACTGAATTCACAAGTACAAAATCTTGTGCCGGCCTTCAGATCTTTACATTTTTAGCTCTTGTCTTTTTCTTAAGGCAGGATAGAAGATGAGCTAAACTGCAAGTTACGTGTGGCATGTCGAGGGTAGGTGTCTGGAACTTTTATTCTCGCTGTAGTGGATGGTTAAGTGCAATAAAGAACATGTGCTTGTAATAAAGTTCAGTTAATTACTTGTAATTTGCTGTTAATACAGGGCTGTTAATTGAAATTAATTCTGTTTGTTCTTTGACTCCGTAGTGGCCACAAGCAGGCTAGAGAGGTTTAAGGAGGAAGCTTTTATCTTCATAGCTGCACAAGGCACACTAGTAGAGCACCTACTGTGTGAATAGAACTCATCCATTCCCCAGATCCGTGCAGGATATGGAGTAGGTTTCTGTTTGTCAAGCAGGAGGATTTGTATTTATTTGGGAAGACTGTAATTTATGACACAAGATAGTGATGGTTAGAGCCCAGACTTGGGCAGGTTTGATTTGTCTTAGGTAGAGGAGGGGAATCAAAGCCACGTCAATGAAAAATTATGAAACGATTGATTTATCTTGTGAAGTAGGAACCCTCATCCTGACAGACCAACTCTCCTTCTCTGCATTTTCTCTGCAGATACCCAAAAGCAAGTGCTTAGTTTTTAGACCGGGAGGAATCTTCTGCACTGATTGAAATGGATCGTTAGTTTGGCAAGATTAAAAATGCAGTGTTTTTAGACGAAGTGAATTTTAAAACATTACACTTTTTGATCTGGATTTGGCTGTCAAAAAAAAATGATTGTGCTCCTGATCCTACTTGTGATTTTTTTTAAGCATTGTTGGCCTGTATGTTCCGGTTGTGACATTCAGGACTTTTGATAGCAATTAGAATGATGTCAGGCAAGCTTCTTGACAATGCTGAGGAGCGCTCTGTCTTCTCTCTTCTCATCCTGACGCTTCAGTTCTTCACAGTTTGCTGACAGTGCCACTGCCACTCATATCAACACAGGCATCTGCCAGTCATGATTCTTGCTTTCAGACTGCGGTATCTCATTGAAAGAGAGTACTCTCGTAGGAAATATGTCACCTTATCTATCTTTGCTTGTTGTTTTGATAGTGCCTTTATCCCAATCAGCATAATGCTCAGTGATACTTTTTGGACAACTTTTATCCTTTCCTGTTGGTGGTTATACTTCTGACAACCTTAAGAGGGAGATAGCTCACTCTAACTTTTTGCTTTCCAGATCAATCTCATTGCTCTTTGAGTAAGTGGTGATGCTACACTAATTTGGGACACTGGGGTAGAAGTTTCTGCTTGTGCAGAGCTGGCTTTAAGCTCTGCCAGAGCAGACTCTTGGTAGGGGTGGCAATTTACAGCAGTCCAGTGGAGGCAACAAAAAGAATTCAGTGGCTGAGTTGGCCCTTGGCACAACAAAAAGGTGAAGAGACTCTGTGAGAGAGGTGGGAGGCTGTGGCCCACTGCTGCTGGGGAGACCCTTGTAGAAGTGGCATTTGTTCCTTTTCTTTTCCTCAAGAAAGTGAGAATATAGGAATAGCAAACCAACTTTATGGGACCTTTTCCACTTCTGCACCTCCCATGGCTTCTCTGCCAGTCTCAGCTCTTCCCCTACCTGGTCCTTCCCAGAGAGGGCTGATCCAACCCTGTTCACCTGTGTTCAGAGCCCTGAGCTGGTGCTCCCTTCTCCCCCACGATGTCAGAGGACCATCCTCATCTGTTCAGTAGCTTGATTGAGGGGGCAGTGATCTTTCTGCAGGTCCAGTTTGTGTCTCTCCTTAGACTTCAGGAATGTTTGAACTAGCTTGGTCTAAGTGAGGATGTTCTTCTGGGGGCTCGGGTACCTTGTCTGCACTTCATTTGTGCTCCTGTGAGACACAGTGAACTGGCTGAACTGAGTTGTTTCTCTTAAAAAAGCAATATGTTGTGAGATTATGAATTTGGGGGAATCAGAAGGTATCATAGGTCTATTCTGATCCTTCTTCTGACCAATGGTAGGAAATAACTCCTTCTTGTGTGTACTTGTAACTGCTCTTTTCTTTTGTGGGATCCTGCTCGTGGACCATGATGCCAGGCAGAGTGGTGTGGCCAGGTGCCAGTGGACTAGACGAGGGAAGGAGGGACTACATGTAGGACAGCGTGCATGGCAGTGATGGAGGAAGGGCTGAGAGGTGGGCTGGGTGCCGTACCAGGCCGTATGCTTTCAGCATTAGGCTGTGTCAATAGATGTGAGAGCCCTGGGAGCTGCACAGCCTCCAAGTCTTGCTCATGGCATCATTATATGACACTCTGCTGTGCTCAGGGGGTCATAGATTAGGCCAGCCAATTGCCATGTGGAGCAATTAAGTTTGGGACTGAAATGTGAGACCTAAGTTTGCAGCTGTAGGAATGCAAGGTGCTAGCTGACCATGCCTCCAGCACAACTTGGGCATCCTGGAAGGTCTCCCATGTCTCTAGTTCTCATTCAAACTGGGCACTGTGTGTCGATCAGTCATTGGGGTATGACTTGCACGACAGCTAATATAGTGTCACTTTTTTGATCCTTCCTGGGTGCTTGGTGCTAAGTTGGCCCTTAATGTGTGTGTGCTTTGAACTAAATTGCAAAGATTTTATTTTAATATATTTTCTTTGCCATACTGATTTATTTCTTTTCAGACTGACGTAAGTAATAAATTAGAACGGTTTAGATTTCTGACCCAATTAAAGTTTTAAACATTCAATCTTTTATCAACATAAAAGGGAAAGTGTCTTAGAGTATTTTCCTTGTGGGGTTTTGTTTGTTTGTTTTTTAAATTTTAAGTAAACACATTTCCTTTGGTTTGTCATTTTCACTTCTTCTTACTATTAGAATTGTCAGTAACATGGAAGAGAACCCAACACAGTGGAGGTTTTGGTGGTTTTATGGGCTGTCTGCTTACTCTTGTAAATTCTTTCAGTCTTTGCTGGAAAAATCTGCAAGTCTGAGAAAGTGTATTTCTAAACCAAAATGTGTCCTTTCCAGATTCTTCAATATTTTAAGATATCGTATAAAAACACATTCATAAGCCTTGCTCATTTCTTCTGTTCTTTCCAGAACCGAAACTAGCTTTTATGTTAGTCATTGATTCTGAATTCTATATAGGCAGTTTAATGGTGGAAAAGTAATTTGAAATATATGAAGAAGATTCTTATTTTCTCAGTTTCAGAAATATAACCCCAGCATGTTTAAAAATAAATAAATTGTGCTTTTGAAGTTCTTACTGGGTATTGCTGCTCCTGCTGCTCCTTGTCGTGAACGCTGAAGATGATGCTGTTAGTCTTGCTTCCAGAGCAGCCTGAAAGATTTGGCAGTAACTTAGCTTTTGGAGCTGCGTAGTTTCAGTTCTCTGCTGTACATATCTATATCAGATACACATAAAATTTTATTTTTCTAATTTTTAAATGTCACTGGCCCTTTATAGTTTGCTTGCAGAAGACGTTATGTTTTGATTTAACAAATATTTCCTTCTCAGCTTCATGCATGAAGTGATTCCACTTCTTTCCGCCCAGTCTCTCTCTGATCACAGACACATCAATGGTTTTCTGACACATTTTAATGTTTCCTGCCCCAGCTGACTTTGAATTATTCTAGGGATGACAGGCACCCATCTCATTCTCTGTCTCTTACTAGGTGGCATTGATCTTATTACTTCTTCCCATGCCTCCCCTCATAGGTTAACGTAAGGTTCAACAGCGAGCAGTTGTACTCCACGTCTACTCCATATGAAGGTTTCTCTGTGTCCGAAACACAGCGGTCAGAGCTCTGCTGCAGCCTTGCCTTGCTTATGTCCTTTGACCAGCTACAACAAAATTGGTCCCACTTTGTCTTTTCTAGTTAAACTGTAAACTCCACAGCAGTATCTCTCGTGATGTGTGTTGGAGCAGAATCTGCCTTAATCCTTTGAGCAGCACCTCTTTTCTTCATCTCTGTTTCATACAAGTGAGGTTTTTTTAGGCAGAAACTGTAGGGTCGAACTTTGTATAAATTTGAATATAAATGTGCATTGACTTTGCTTATACATCAGGATGGCAAATTGAATGTTACAGATGGTATCAGGCTGCCTTCTTCCTGCAGCCCTGTTTGACTGAGGACCCTGACCTCCACAATCCCTGGGTTTTGTAATCCAAGCAGATTTGTAACTGCACAAAATGTTTGGCTTGGAGAAACTCTTTAAAGAAAACCTTGGCTCATAATATGTAAAGTAGTTTTAATAATGAGACTGACTCCTCCGTCACTCAGAAATACAGAAGCCTTTCTTTTCTGGAATAAAATACAACAAAGACAGACAAATTCTGGTGAACTAATTGACCTTCAAAACTGGCAGGTTTGGTGAGCTGCACCTGGAAGGCTGAAGAGATGTCTGTATGTCATTGCTTAGGAAGAGCAGGGCTTCATTGCTAACGCTATCCTGAACACTGGAATGCACTCTCTAGTAGTGTGCAGGCTGTAGGCTTGATTTATTTATTTATTTAGTCTTGAGTTGATGATTTTACATACTGTCTTCTCTGCACCATGGAACAAAGAGAGCATGAAATTGTGTCATGTATTAAATATGCTAATTTTTTCTTCTTCTCGAGTAATTTTTATAGTTAGAGATACACATAGCGAAAACTGGGCTCAGGCAATTTAGAAGATGGAGCTCGACAAAAAAAAATCCTGAAGAAACCCGTTTTCCTTCAAATATAGAAGCAAAGAGCAGAATACTGAAGACTTTCATTCTCATTAGATCTATATCTGGCACATGAGATAGCATAGCGTTTGGCAGGATTTAAACTATTAGGATGTTGCCAGCAAAGGGTGATTTTTAGGATGAGTTTATGTCAGGCAAATGAAAGGGAAGACTGGTCCAAAGATAACTTTCCTTTTAAAAATATTTATTATTTTATTTTAATCAGTTTGGGCCTGTTATTTGACTGAGCTAGTAAACAGAAATGAATTAAAACATAGTTATGTTTTCCACTTTTCTATCTAGTGTATATATATATATTTAGTGGCAGGGGACTCATTTGGTAGGTATGTTTATAGTAAGGGTAATTTTCCCTGGTTTGCTGGGAATTTTTTTAGAGTAAGATCTAGCTTTAGAGCAGGGAAGAAACTAAAAAATGAGTTTTGTGGGAGGGAAGCATAATTTTTAATAGCCTTTCATTGAGAGCATCTGGTTGGAAAATATTTTGGGTATGATGTTCCAAAAATGAAAGCAGCAACAATATACTTTTTATAGCCATTGCTTTAAAACCCCTGTATTCCTCTAACTCATCCAGTCCTTACGAATTAGAAAATGAAACATAATGCTTGATGGTGTCAATGTAAAAATGTCCTTTTTGGACTGCAGTTACAAGTTTAAGTCAAAACATGCTTCAATCATCATTGTGAATATTGGACTGTAAAAATCAGCATATATGTTTGCTGTGCAGTGATCTGTATATTGCAGAGCGTGATAGTTAGATTTGAAACTGCCTTTCAGTTCTGCAGGCACAGAGGGAAATGTTAATTTTGTACTGTAATTGCTGACAAACTGGTTCTTCAGACATTTAACATGATGGTGCTTAAACCTTTTAAGAGGAGAATAGTTGCTGAACTGAAAAGAGCAACCTCTTGGTTAAAACAAACATTGGCACCATTTGTGTACTTGCAGCTAGAAATAAATAGCTTGTAAATCTATAGCTAGCTATATATATTTGTGTGCAAATATTTGTAATTTAAATATTTTTGTGATGTACCAGAAAAGCTGTTAACAGTTTATTTTTCAAGGGCTGACAGACTTTCCTCTAGTCTTCAAAAATTCCACTGTTCAAGGAATATCTTCACATTTAAGCAGTAACTCAACATAAAGATACACACTGAAGTCTTGACCCTTTTGTTCCAGGATTTCTACGGAATCAGACAGACTGCTTGTGTTACGGCGATTTTTACTTGGTTTTTTCTTTGATGTGTTTGCATTTATATATGTGTGTAATAAAAATCAGTGAACTGATACTGTAATATTGGGCTCTTCTTTGAAATTCAGTTTCTTCTTTGACTCAAATAGCAGTAACACGTAGGCTAGAGAAGTTCAAAGAGGAGCCTTTGATCTTCCTAGGTGCGTGAAGAACAGTTACAGGGCACTTGCTCTCCCTATAGAGGTTACCCCTTCTCCAGACTTGTGCAGTGTCCAGAACAGGCTTCTGTATGTGCAGCAGACAAATGTGCTTCTCAGAAGGGACAGTGGTAGAGCACGTGCTGTCCTGGTTATAGTACATCAACACCTCTGGAAGGCTATTTTTTGTGGATGCCACAGGCACCTGCCTGCTGCAGGTTGGTGTGCGGTAGCAAAAGATGGAGATCAGTTATTTGGGGTGTGTTTGTGCAGTGTTGTGATACCTTTAAATGTGGATGGTGCCTATTCGTGTCTTTGAAACATGTTACCAATGAGGATAGTTTTGTTCAAAATAAAAAAGCTGAGCTAAGAGATGTGCATTGCATTATATATTCAAGTATAATTTTCCTGCTGTTTATTTAACTTCTACCCTTATTAAACTTCTACCCAGGCAATGAAAAAGAGATAGGGAGAATTGGACAAGAATTCAGGACATGTTTGCCTGTTGGAATTTTAGCTCTGCCACATTCCCTAGCTCTAACTTAGTATCTTTGCATGAAGCTCTTTATGGACTTAATAGGGTATGCAAAGCACTAGCTTAAAACTGCTTTGGTCCTTTGGGCTTCTAGTAATGAAAAGTTTCAAAGCAACTTTGAAAAGGCCTGTCTGACAAAGTACATCTGTGTAAATGCTGGGATAAACCCAGGCTGGCAATATCAAGGGAATCTGCCATGAGTTCTAATGGAGAAGGATGGTTCCCCCTTCACCTCAAATCAGCACAGAAAAACTTCTCTTGAACCTTCAACACCACCAAGGAGCTGGAGGACAGGTATTCTGCATGCACAGTGTGGGAACAAAGAGACTTTGATTTTATTACATAGACTCAATTCCTTGACAGAATCATGAAGTGAATGGTGTTCACACGCACTTACCTCAGCCATGTCCAATGTGAAACATTTACTGTTCCTAAGAACTGCCCATCTACTACAGATTTTCTTAGTCTCCTGGGCAAACTGTGTTGCAAAAAAAGGATGAAATCACTTTGAATATATTTTTTTTATTATGTTGTTTTGCCTACTTGGACAAGAGGTTTTAAATCCCTGCAGTTCAGGTTGTCTAGAACGCAGCATTTTTATACGATTAAAAAAGTGTATGTGCACAGGTGAATTGTCTGACTGAATGAAATGTGACTTTATACATATGATAATGCAATTGACTTAATTTATGAATGTTTTATTTATCAACTGTTATTCTATTTGTTCAGATAAACTGTTGGAAAACTGAATTTTCAGGAAGGTACTGAACAGTGGTTGTTTGTATTATTTATAATGAAGTGACTGTTTTAAGCAGGAGTCCTGCTTATTTCACAGAATGGTGATTGTAAGAGGGTTAAAGGTAAAAAGGAAGCAGAAAAATGAAACCTGCTTGTAAACATCAACCAAACTAGGAGCAGTGTCAACTGAAATGCTCAGTATGAACCGGTATCACCAGCTCTACCTCCACTGGCATGTAGTCTCCTTTTCTCAGGCACAACCAGTCTTTAATCTGGTTTGTGCAGAAGGGCTTTTTGCAAGACCTTTTCTAATTGTAGTTGTGGAACATGCCTGGCCTGGGGATACTCCTGGTCTTCCATGGTTATGTCCAAACTGTGACACAAACATGCATCCCTCTTGTGAATTTGAACGCTTCAAAGACTGCAGCTATTGCCCTTCAGGTGCAATCAGAGTTGGCCACTCTTTAAACTGTTACTCAAGTAAGACACGGCTCTTGTGTGATGGTGATTATTGGATATCTGCCAGTCAGAACAGCTCCTATCTTGCATTTATTATTTTAATATTGTGTAAGGATGCCACAGATTAATATTTCTGAAACTTGTGTGTGGGCTAAACATCATTTCTGTTCTTCATTCTGTGTTTCCAGTCCGGGACTGTGAAGCTGACCAAGCCTGTGGCATTATGGACCCAGCAGGATGTCTGCAAATGGCTGAAGAAACATTGCCCTAATCAGTATCAGATCTACAGTGAGTCATTCAAACAGCACGACATAACTGGTAAAGTATGCACTATCAGAAATATTTTACTTACTTAAAACATGGCAGATTGTTTTACTTTGTTGTCAATAGGTTGTGACTGTGCAGTGAGGGCTTCTCGTTGATTGTATGACTAGAGAGTTGCAAGGTATAGAGCAGGGAGAAAATATACCAGCTTTTGTAGGATATGGTAAGTCATTCCCCCATCTCTCTAAAAGATGAATTTCAGGTTATTGAGGGTTAATATAATGAAGAAAGGAGTCAGTCTGTATGTGGATAAGGGCCACACCCTGTTCATTCCTAATGAATGCACCCCACGCCATGGCCCCAAGATTAAGAAATGTCCTATGAGGACAAATGTAAATGAGGTTTTCCACTGAGGTGTTTCACCTTGAGATCTTGTTCTTTTATTTCTTTTTCTCTTTTTTTTCTTTTTTTAATTAAACTTAGAGTCCTTAACACGTAGGATGAGAAGCAAACCCAACTAAGCCTCTCCCTAGGGCTGAAGCAGGATCAATACAGCAGGTTCGTTCTGATGGACCTTTGTCTGACTTTGCTCTGGAAAATTTGCAATGGAGGAGATGTCTACATCTCTCTATTCCAGTATTTTACAGTCCTTAAAGATGTTATTTTCCTAGTATCAATCTAAACTATTATTTCCAGCCAGTGAAACTGATTGCTATGCCAATTATAGATTGAATACAAACAATCATTCTTTCTTGCTATCTTTCCTTTATTGCATGGGGGCTTCCTACTTGCAAACCCCTTCCTTGTCTAGTCTCAAAAACATTCATTTGTTCTGTCATGGTTTGGCCCCCAAATACCTGCAGGACCTTCAGACCCTCAGCACTTAGTATCTTGTCTTAGAATAATACATTAAAAAGCATAATTATATTTTATTTTCTTATTTACTTTAAAAGTTGATACTGATTTTGTTGTTCTGCTTCACTTGTTAACTCCTCCTCAGTTTAGTGTAGTGATATTTTAGCTGACCACTTAGAACAGACATCAGTTTAGCAGAGTAACTGGATTAATATAAATACAGATGTAACTTGGGAATTAAATCAGCATTTTTACTCATATCTAGGCAGTAATTAATCTGTAAAAAGTTTAATGTGGAACACTAGTTTGTTCTCTGAAGTGGTGTCATTCAGCCATGTAATATCAAGCAGAGATTTGAGTTTCACCTACAAATCTCAGTCTTAACCATAACGTATTGCTAACTAATGCATGTCTCAATCTGTGTCTGTTCATGTATGTGCACTTGAGGTGTTTACATCTTCTTTCCTTCCTGGTAACATCCGAATGATTGCAAACATGTCAGACTAAACTACTGATATTTGTTTACTATGTAGCCATGAATACGGGTACACACTTATATGTGAGAGGTATTGGTTTGCTAAGTGCTGAGTTCTAGTACATACCCATTGTGACCATTTCCTTTAAGTCAACTGTTGAATGCAGTCCACAGGAATGTAGTCTGTGTCTCCACCCATGTGTACAGAGCTGACTGCATCCAGAGCGCTACCAGAAAAAATTGAAGCTATTTTTCAGGTTTTTTCTAGTACTGTTTTGCTATCATATTGTCTACTCTTAACATTAAGGCACTGAAATGGAGTTGAAATGAAGAAAAAGTTGTTTTCATTTCAACATAAACATAGATGGAAACCTTGTAGTTTCATTGTAGATGTGCAAAACTTTGGACTTTACAGACCTGTATGAAAAAGAATCAAGATCAACCTTTCACTTTACACAAAAGAGGTATAAGGACAATATTGGTACAAGTGTTAGAAAAGTCTGCAGGAATGAAAATAACTTCAATTTAGTGGCAATCAATGTTTGTACGGATTTTAGAGAAGTATATTGTGATAATATTATAAGTGAAATCAATAACTTGGGAGGATATTTCCAGTGCTGTGACTCCAATTATTTGAAATCTAATAAAGGGATAGAACAGTGGATTTGTGGCTCAAAAAAAGTAGAGCATGAAAGGAGCATGGAAACTAATGGATTAAGCCAAGGTAGTGTAACTGTTTCCAGATATGGCTATGGAAAGGTGATGTATTGTTGAAAATTTCTCAGGAATTGAAGTGACTTTACAGGCTGCTTTGATATGGAAAAATATGATGGAAAAGAACTTGAAGAAAATGACATGAAAAGGATATTTAAACTTTATTTGAAGATCAAATCTAAGGCATGGTCATTAGCCAGGAAAATAGTCCTGGGCAAACCTATCTAGCAATTGTTAACCGTAGGTGTTGAAAAGTTTGGCATTTTGCTTTTGACTCTTAGTTGCTGATTACAGTTTATTGACTTGGGGGCAAAAATGCAACCCAAAATATCCTTTCCTTTGTGGAGATTTTATACCTTGTTACTACTCCTGACAAAGGGCAGCTGCAGATGCATAAGAAAAAAAGCTTCATCTCATGATTTACCTAATAAGAAAAAAAGATCATATGAGTGGTGATCTTGAGGGTGCCATGGGAGAGAGTGTACTCTCATCAGATTTGCAGATGACACCAAACTGAGGGTAACAGTCAAACTGAAGGGTAGGGCTGCTAATGGTAGGGACCTAGGCATAGGGACCAGGCGTAGGCTGGAGGAATGCACCAACAGGAGCCTTGTGAAATTCAACAAGGACAAATGCAAAGTCCTCCAGCTAGGAAGGCCGAGCCCCTTTGCACCCTGACTGGCTGGGAGGTGGCTTTGGTGAAGAGGACCAGTGGTCTTGATTGTCAGGAAGGTGGAATGAACCAGTGTTGTGCTTTGGCAGCAAAGAATGCTAGAATAATCATGGGCAGTATTAATAGGAGCCTAGTGAGCTGATCAAGGGTAGTTATTATTCCCCTTTACTCTGCACTTTTTAGACTTCAGTTCTTGGATCTCCAGTGCAAGGTCGGGTGAGAGTCACCAAGGTGCTCAGGGCTGGAGCACTTGCCCTGTGAGCAGGAGTTGAGAGGCCTGGACTTGTTCAGTCTAGGGAAGAAGCAGCTTGCTGAGGTGGGATGCAGGGACTAGCAGCAGCCCCCAATGTGTAGAAGGACGTTATCAAAAAAATGGAGCCACAGCCTTCACAGTGATGTACGAGAGAGACCAGCCTTGAGCTGAAACAGGAGGCTGAAGCTGAATGAAAGGAGAAACTTATCCCCCATGAGGACTGTTGGGCTTTGGAACAGGTTCCTCAGAGACGTTGTGCAGTCTCTGTCCTGCAAAGCTTTCAAGCCCCAACTAGATAAAACCTTGAGAAACCTGATCTGATCTCATAGCTGACCCTGCTTTGAGCAGGAGGTTTGGCTAGGAATCTACTGGGGTCCCTTCCAACCTGAATTCTTCTGCGGACCTATGATCTGCTGAGTACTTACTGAGTAGTTACCTCAGAACCAGTGAACTGCATTTTGCAGTCTGGTGGCAAGAATTAGATATGGAAAGGTCTAATAAGAAATTGTGAGGCACTTCTTACACATGAAATCCTTGAGTTCAGGGAGTGGAACACATGGTTAATGTACTCAGCACAGACCAGAGGTCATTTTCATGGTGCTGGACCCAGAGGCAGAACCAAAAGAATTTGAGGGACTAATACTAAGTGAGATCTAAAGGCACCTCATAGGAATTAGCAGTGGTAGGATAATTAGACAATAAAAAGGAGAGAACAAAGATTACAGTGGCCTGTATGACCAAGAAGGCAATGTAATGGAAGGGCCAAGTCACCGGAGGCTCTACAACTGGTGTTGGTGTTTAGACCAGTGTGAGGAGATATAAAAGGTTGCTCTGACTGGATAGCTTTTTACACTCATTTTATACCATTACGATCCAGGGGGCAAACCTGAGAAATGGACCTTGGTTTTAGTGTACATTTGAATTTGACAGGCAGCAATACTTTTAAGTTATTAGGGAGATGTTGAGAGGTGATTTGTTCTTTGACATTATTATCCTGTATCGTTGAAACAAATGAAGATGTTTGCAATGTCTCAGCATTAATAGGAGCAAGACTGGGCACAGAATGATTAAGGAATGCCTGTTTTGGGGAAAATGGTCCGTTGACAAAGTAATAAAGAACATGTCTAAGTAACTGCTTCTTGAGGTGTGATTCATTGGAAGGATGGAAGGAAGGAAAGAAACCCTGCTTCACCTCTGGTTTTTATGCCATGTTCACCAGTGTGCTAATGCACATCTGCAAAGCATGAGGTTTTAATGCTATGATCATTTAGCAAACCTCATTCTGTCAAAGTAATACCCAAGAGGTAGCTTGGTCCAAAGGGAGGAATTTGATAGGAGGTCCTTGAAAGGACTCAAGCCTTTTTAAATTAAACTTTTAGGGAGGAAAGGAACAGGACTCAAGCAAACCTCTTTTTAGTTTTAGAAGGGTCCACAACTTCTGAATATTCATTAAATACCAAATGGCACCTTGGAAAATTAAATATGAAATGCTACTGAAAACCTGCTCCAAATAGCCTTAAAATCAGGCTAACTCTATAACCTCTAAAGATGCATGCATTAAATCAGCTATGTTGACATATATTTTTCATGAAATTCATATTAAATCTTGCTTTTAAATACGAATTGGTTTATTTTTTTCACTTCAGTAATATCTTTGCAGATGTGAGGGGTTCATCATATGAGCTGAAATGCTTATGTTATTTAGCATGTCAGTGAAGGGATGGTCTCATGGTTTAAGATATTGCACTAGAATTCAGAGAAATCTTGGCTCCATTTCAGGTTATTCTGATATTCTTAGGATGCACACTGAATCCTCAGGGTCTAAGTTACTCTCTCCATACAGAGAAAGGGTTTCTTTTTCTTACCAAAGTGTTGCCAGATAGCTTTCTGATTTCCAGGACACATAGTTTAATTAGGCCCTTTATTTCATTGAACTCAGCTGAGTTTTGTGCTGCAACCAGTGCAATGATTTGGGAATGAAAGCTGCACAGTGGAGCGGAGGAGGCCTGGGTTTCATTCCTACCTCTGGGGCAGTGAGGGTGACCAAAGCCAGGTGGCTTTATTTATCATGTTGCGACCTTTTGATAGCATTCATCTTCCTCATACATGTTTCGGCATCTGTACAACAGAGATGAAGATGCCAACGGTGTTAAAGGTGTTGTGATGTGTGTATAAAGGTTGTTGTTTGAGCCAGATAAGTCTTCCTGTTAACAGGTCCGTTTCATTTGGAACAACTGCTTGCTTCCTGATCCCTCCCTTGGCAAGTGATTCCAACTTTGTTATTCTTCATCCTTCCATTATTGATGATTATCACATTGATCAAAAATATTTCTTGTGCCAGTGACACAGCATGCCTAATGTAAGGCCTGATGCAAAATGAGGTATTCTGTAAGATGACCACCATAGGTGTTCAGCCCAGTGTCCACCCCAGTCTGTGTTACCTGACACGTGGCCCTCCAGAGCCTTCTCACAAGCCCTACTGTAGTTACAGGGCAGAAGACTACACAAACTGGCATCTTTTCTTAGCTTATTTTATTGGACATTGTTTTATTGTCCTTATAAACTGGTCAGAACCTACCCTCTAGCTTGTTTGTTGTTGGTACAGGACTGTTTTAATGAGCAGGTGTAGGACTGGTACCAAGTGAAGAAGGTCCTGGGTCAGGGCAAGATATTGCAGGAAGTACCTTAGCATCCTTTAAAACATTATTAAAGTTTTGATTACCACGTTTTTCTCTGCTTGGTTCCAAACCTGTAGCAAGTTTTAAGCATTCCACAGCACTGTCATATATCTCAGAAAGCATCTAGTTTATTCACAGAAGAAAAGAGGCTTTTAGTAGAAACAAAAAAGAACCTTCATTGTGTCCAAATGGAGGGTATTTATGACAAAATATTAGTTATCTTCCTTGTTTGACATTTGACAATGCTTTTCAGCACAATAGGTGTCTCCTTCCAAGCAGTGTTCATCTGATAGTGGTGTTGTAGAAGCAATTTCCATCTCTAGCCATCTCTGTGAAGCCCTTCCCTTCTCCATGGTGCAAAGCTTAAGCCAGCCTTGCCCACGGTCCTTATTTATGCCATTTTTGCCCTCCTCTTTCTGTGGGGTCTTAACAGCAGTGTTGGTTGGTGGGCTGTCAGATGAATCCTGACTACATCCATCTGATGTTTAAAATCAAAATAAAATCACTGCTTCACCCTGGAGAGATCTTTTATTCTGCTGCCTGGGCAAGGTCAGACTTACTCGCAGCATTCCTTGTAGAGCTGTGATGCTCCATTGGAAAATGTGAGCGACTAAAGAGTTTTCCCTGTTTCATACTTGGCTGCTCTCAATTTTTAACATGTGGAACATATCAAAGAGAGATGGGCGTTGGGATAAGGCTCCCGTTTGCATAAGATGTGTCAACTGTTCTTTTTGCACGGAAAATAGTATCAGAAATATATTTATGTAACCCTGTGTTTATATAACATGGAAGTGAAAGAAGTTGGAAGAGCCAAATAGTTGGAAAGTGGAAAATTAATTTTCATTGTTTAACCTTTTACCGATAAAGAAAATCTTGCATGAAAGTAATCTCTCGTGTCTCAGGAATGGTTCCTGGGTCTGGCTTTGCAGTCAGGTTATAGCTCATGCAACATGTAGTGAACTTCCACAAGAGGCAAAAGTCTAATGGCTCATGAGAGATCTGGTATAACCAGGAAGGCTCATCTGCAGTTGAGAAGGGGACAATGAGACACTTGAATGCTTCATGGAAGTTGTAAACTGAAGTATCAACATAGCTGATTATTTTCAGATAAATTGGCTTTTCTGTGAAAAAATAACCTGTGGGAGAAAGACATCTTTTTATGTTGTTTGTTTGATGTTTGTAAATCTGGAACAGGAGAATGTCTTCTAACTAGCTGCCATGACAGTCTTCATTGCTCTTCATTGCTAAACCAACTTGCTGCTTGTGCTTAGGAGAACTAGGCCCTATGTACGTAAGAAGAAATCAAGTCAATTAGTCGTGCAGTGGACCCATCTTCTCTTCTGTGCACAAACCCATGGGGAGTGTCCAATGCCATTATTTGTTACATAAAATCCTTTGTGGAATAAGTGATATTATTATCTGTTTAATAGGGAAGGGAACTTGCTGAAAGGTGATTGAGGCATTTTTGGCCTTGCTTGCCAACGACATATTAATGTTGTTGCCTCTATATTGACTAAAACCAGAATGAACAGTTTCCACACTCCTGCTCCACTCTCAGCTGTGAGATCTGTGTAAGCAGCTGATGAATGTTTTACACTATTTCTTGTCTTACTGGGTATTTCTGGTGTCTGGTTGCTTTTCCTTGGTATGGTCTCTCCATTTGTAACTACCTGGCAGGATCTCTCATGGTTTCAGTAAGTGATTGCTCTACAGCATACTTAGAAGTGACTTGCACTCTAGTTGCCTCTTTTTCTTTACTCTGTTGCTATATAAGAATTCAGTAAGAGCCATGGTAGCCAGATTTGCTGTAGCTTTTACTCCTACCTGATGTATCACACTGAATCCAAATTATCTTTGAACTGAGAAGTATAATTCCTGTCCTTTAGCTTCATATTTTAAATCCCCTGTCATCTTAGCTTAGATAAATTATTTTGTACCTTTAGAGTGTGAGTATTTAGGTGGCAGGAGGAAAAGGTATATTGCTCTTCATTTGAAGCAGTGTATACTTGCTCCTCAGTACTTACTCCTCAAGTGCTGTCAGATGTTCAGGAATTAATGTTTCATAATTATATGCAATGATAATTGGATTATTACTTCCCTCTAACACAAGGGTTTTTTTCTTTTTTAATTTAATCTTGTTCTATTTATTTTAGTCAACTTCTACTCACTAGAGATCGTATCATCTTTTACCCTTCTCCTTGAAAAGATCTTTGTTGTACGGTCTTTGTAAACCTCATCCACTGTGTTCTCTACAAAACACTGATTCACATCAGGATCGTGTAAAACTCACTCCTGGAACCTCTTACTGTGGCAGCCAGTTTCAAAATCAATTTCTGTTTCTTACTCTGAGGGAAGCTAAAAATGTGAATTAGGATAAGATACGAAAACTGTATCAAATATGTTAGCAAAGCCTATTTCAGGAATTCTCAAACCATATTGTAAAGCTTTGTGATATTTCCTAGTTTGCTGATAAGGCTGCACAGTATATCTACAAGAAGAACTGAACGCTGATTGTGATCCACTGGCAGAGCCAAAAAGCTTAGGAGCTACTGACTTAGCCTTTGGGTGCTTTTACCCTATCTTAGGTAACTCAGGCAACCAACTAACTGAGATTCGTAAGACCGAGGGTAAGAGTAAATTGCTGAAGTAATCAATGGAGGGGTGAGGGATGCCTCCAAACAGAAGAATTTAGTGGAGATGTTAATATAGTGAAGATGTTGTGAAAACATCCTTTTGTGTTCACTCTGTTTCTTTGCCCACCCTGTTTTGTGACCCAACACACATTCTTTTCAATGCATCTTTTTATCAACTATTTTTTCCGTAGCTGCTTTACAGGGGTATTGATTACTTCAATAATAGTTCGAATGTTTTGCCAAATACTCTGCCCTCTCATTTTATTTCTTAGGAAGTTCTTTTTCTACAGGTTTTTGGAACCATCACCAGCTGTTTGTGATTCCATTATTACTTTGCCATGTTCCTTGATCGATCCCTAGGCTGTGTGATCCCATTATCTAGGAGCTATGCAGAGTGAAGCACTGTTGTTACTTGGAGGACCTCCAAGGAACAGCTTGAAGCCATAGCATGTAGGATTGTTAACCCTGATGGCACTTCTTTATTTTTCTGTGTTTTTATTTCCCCACTTGATTAACACTGATGAACTACTTGAGCATGGTGCAGAGCAGCCTGGAGTCTTTCCACTGAAAGGATGGGATCCTTGGTTTAGAAGTAGCCATTGAATATTTAGGCCTTCCGATGACTTGTGCTGATTTCAAGTATTGTGCCCTGACCAAAGTCTCATTAAGCTGGAATTCTGTGTTGCTTTTTTAAAACTGCTGTATGTGTTGAGTCTGGAACTTATTTTTTCAGCTTGGTTAAACTGCTGGGCTCTCATTTCCTACCAAGTCAGGCTTTCCTGCAGTGCTTCGGAAGTCCTGGTTCCCATTCTGGTAGGAACCAGGACGAAAATGTGAGGTATTGGAGGGTGTCCTTTCAGATTACTTGTGCTGTTGTCTGGAAAGGAATATCTGTCATCTTTGCTGTGCAGACATGAAGTCAGTTGTATGGCTCAGTTGTAGGTAAGGAAAAATAGATGGGGAAAATTTCAGTGATTAAATGGAAAAGTTGTTAGAGGACCTCACAATTTTTCACTTTGAAAATGAATTAATTTGCTGCTTAGTGGGTGTTTGTGATACCAGTAAGAAGCTAGAGCTGATTCTTTTTATTTCAGCTTGTTACTTGCCAGCATGTGCTATTCATGATACGGGGATTTAGTCCCAGTGTAATCTTATAATTATTTGGCTGTGTTCCCCAGTCTAATAATGCAGCTAACCTGATGGTGAAGCACAGGGGGAAACTCGCCTGAAATGTGAACCTGGAGGAAGCCACAGCCAAGAGTGTGACTTTGTTTTGTGACACAAACGAGCGAGCGCATATTTAATCTCTCTGATCCGATCGGTCTGCGAGCCGTCGTGTTCCTTCTCTCGCCTCTAGCTCTCACTGTCCCTGCCACTCTTCCCAAGCCAGACATCCTCCAGTTCTGCTGTGATTCCAGCTTCCTCGCAGTCTCTATCTTATTAATACACATGTAGTCAACAAATCCACTCTTGCAGAAATGGATTAACTCCTCTCCGAAGCGTTGCCCTCTGTCAGCTCCCCACATTCTCAGCTGCTTTCTGCTTTCCCACTCCGAGATCTGGGCTCTCCCTGTGCTAGTGCCCTGAGCTGCCCCGCTCACCCTGACAGAGGCACACAGGCTGCAGTGCTCCCCGGCGTCTCCGGGATGGAGTTTAGAAAGAACTGGAAATGCGCCTGGGAAAGCTGCGGGTGTTTTACCTGTTCCCCTGCACAGCCTGAGCCGCAGCTCGGCTGCGC
>NW_009936036.1:0-7011 GCF_000696875.1 Nestor notabilis
AGTTTAAAGCTTTCTTGATCAGCCTGGGAAGCCTCCTATGAAAACAGCTCTTCCCCTTCTTTGTTAGACCAACTCCACCAGCCTCCAGTAGACCTGGCCTCCCAAATCCAGTCCCATGTTCTAAATACCCAAACCCCTGACTATGACATCATTGTTCTAACCATCTATTAATCTGCCAAGTACATCTAGCTTTAAGGTCCTCCCCTTTATCCTGGAGAATCGATGAAAAAACTACCTGAGCTCCAGAGCCCCTAACCACCTCTCCCAGGGCTCTGTAGTCCTTCATGCTCTCCAGGCTACTGCTATCTATATCAGCAGCACCCACATGGACCACTAGAAGGGGGTAATAGTCAGCGGGGCTTACCAGGCCAGGCAGCCTTTCTGCAACATCTCTGATCCAAGCCCCTGGCAGGCAACACACCTCCCTCGAGACCGGGTCAGGCCGACAGATGGGCACCTCTGTGCCTTTCAAAGGAGAGTCCCCTACTATTATGACCTGACGCCATTTCCTGGAGGCACCAGTAGTGATCCTCTTTACCGGTACATCAGCAGGATGTTCATTTGATACTAAGCTTCTGTCTAGTAATTACTGATGGCAATGTTATATTTACTGGGTTTCTGGGCTAGACAAATTAAGTCGTAAGCAACTGGAGATGAGAAAGGGAAATTAAACTATCAGTGATATTGATATCCCACATTTAACTGACACTTTGTTGTTCAGCTACTATGGTCCTCTCCCAACTCAACATTCCTTTCACCTATCTTGCACCTGCTTTTCCTTTAGCATGCTTTTCTTTCTTTTCTTTTTTTTCTTTTTTTTTGTTTTTTTGCATTTTGGTAGACTGAAAGATTCTGCAGTATATGAAAAAAAGCACTTGAGCAAGTACAAGTCAGGAAACAACAGCATGTATCCAAATTAAAGAGAATCTGGGATGTCAGTTCCCAGAGGTTAGATATCAATAAATTTCTACGCAATTGCCTAAATTCTGACGTGTTATTCCAGACCTGAGCTAATAAGGTCTCTTAGAGGGATTTTCCACATATAATTTCCATGGGGGTTTTTTTCCAAGTATAGAGCGGAAAATTCTTAAGGGATACATAGGAACTCATACTCTCACATTACTTAGACACTCTCAGAAGTCCCTACACTCCCCACAATCTAAATAAAAACAACACCCCACCCAAAAAAACAAACAGTTAAGGGGAGGTTCTTACTGCTAATGTCACTACAGAGCTGTGTTTATCAGTTCATATTTCTTCAGAAATCTGAGTTGTAAAGTTCTGTCCTGTATTTAAAGTAAGACAAAAAAGAATCAAATAAAAATAACAAAAGCTCAGGTAGGTTGAAAAGGAATGAGTAATGTCCCCCCTCAAAAGACACAGTAAGAAACGCTTTAAAATAGTATGTAAGTGTATTAACACCATTTAAGAAGTTTTAAATGCATAGTCTCACTTCATTCATATAAAGTTTTGTTGCCCTTAAGTTCTTACAGCAGCCTCTGAGTTACATCCAAAATTTTGCTAAAACCCAAAAAATGGCCTATAATGTCGAAGAGGTTTTATGTACACTGCAGTAATATATATGGTGCTGAACAATTCTGATGTAACAGAATTCTGCAGATGGTTCCTTGTCAGTGAGGCCACAAAGTGGAACTAATTTCTGGGTGTGTGTATGCCTACATGGATGCCTTTATACTTTTGTTTTTCTCTTCACTTTCAAGTTTTTGTGATTCTAACCTGTTGCTTTACATTTGAAATGACTAGATTTATCAAAAGGGTCTTTGATTTTAAAGAACTTTTAACCTTTCACATTAAAGGCTTTATTCCACAAATACTCAAGGATCTGCTTCACTCTGTTCAATCTGTGGCAACTGGGAATGTCCAAATCTGTTAAGAAAACGCCAGCATTTCTGCAGCATCAGGATTTCAGTTTTTCATGGGTAAGCTATAAGTCTATTTTATTTACAGGGTAAAAAATGAAGGTACTGAAATGATAATAATAGGCAACACAGAAAGAGGATGTAATATAGCATGTTATTCCAAAAGAAGTTTCAGACTGATATATACAACTATATTTTAAAACATAAATAATTTAGAGAGATCTATTGATATGATATGGAGGGGAAAAGAGCCTAAGATAGGGCACAGGAGTAAGAGAATGTCTATGCCAAATAGAAGATAATAGTATAAAAATGTCTAGTTTGTGCAAAAGAGCCCTTGTATTAACTCTGAAAACAGGTTTGCTTTCTCAGATTGTCAATGTGCTTGTGGATCAGAGCTTTATTTTTTGAGCACCTTGCTAACCTCATACAACGATGTATCTTTGTGGTACTATCATTTCAGTGGTTCCCGGTGACAAGAACAGAGGCAATGGGCACAAACAGAAACAGAGGAGGTTCCCTCTGAACATCAGGAAACACTTTTTGTTTTACTTCTTGCGTGACTGAGCCCTGGCACAGGTTGCCCAGAGAGGTTGTGGAGCCTCCATCTTGGGGCTATTAAAAATCCATCGGGATACAGTCCGAGGCAGTATGCTCTAAGTGGCCCTGCCTGAGCAGGGTGAGTGGAACAGACAACCTCCAGAGGTCACTTCCAACCTCAACCATTCTGTGACGGAGAGACATCAATTTGATGGATGGACCACTCAGTGGATAAAGATCTGGCTGGATGGCTGCATGCAAAGAGTTGCAGTAAATGGTTCAATGTCCATGTGGAGACTAGTAACGAGTGGTGTCCCTCAGGGATCGGTGTTGGGACCTGTCTTGTTCAATACCTTTGCTGGTGACATGGACAGTGGGATTGAGTGCACCCTCAGCAAGTTTGCCGACGACACTGAGCTGTGTGGGTCGGTTGATTTGCTGGAGGGAAGGGATGCCACCCAGAGGGACCTGGACACGCTTGCGAGGTGGGCTGACGCCAACCTCATGAAGTTGAACCAAGACAAGTATAAGGTCCTACACCTGGGTCGGCACAACTTCCGACACAGCTACAGGCTGGGCAGAGAAGAGATTCAAAGCAGCCCTGTAGAGAAGGACTTGGGGGTGGTGGTTGATGAGAAACTCGACATGAGCCAGCAGTGTGCACTTGCAACCCAGAAAGCCAACCGTATCCTGGGCTGCATCAAAAGAAGCATGACCAGCAGGTCAAAGGAGGTGATCCTGCCCCTCTACTCTGCTCTCGTGAGACCTCACTTGGAGTATTGTGTCCAGTTCTGGTGTCCTCAACATAAAAAGGACATGGAGCTGCTGGAGCAAGTCCAGAGGAGGGCCACGAGGATGACAGGACAGGCTGAGCAAGTTGAGGCTATTCAGCGTGGAGAAAAGAAGACTGCGTGGAGACCTCATAGCAGCCTTCCAATATCTGAAGGGGGCCTACAAGGATGCTGGGGAGGGACTCTTCATTAGGGACTGTAGTGGTAAGACAAGGGGTAATGGCTTTAATCTTCAACAGGGGAAGTTTAGATTAGATATAAGGAAGAAGTTCTTCACAGTGAGGGTGGTAAGGCACTGGAATAGGTTGCCCGAGGAAGTTGTAAATGCTCCAACCCTAGCGGTGTTCAAGGCCAGATTGGACAGAGCCTTGGGAGACATAGTTTAGTGTGTGGTGTCCCTGCTCGTGGCAGGGGGGTTGGAACTAGATGATCTTAAGGTCCTTTCCAACCCTAACTATTCTATGATTCTATGATTCTGTGATTCTTTGATCTTCTGGTTCTGGAGAAATTTGAGTTGATAGCAACCTCAGTGCTTTCTGCATCATCAGCCACTGTAGAAAACAGGTATGGCTCAAAAGAAAACATATGTCTTTGAAACTGGACAAACAAAGGTGGAAAGAAAACATAACTGCTGTCTATAAACATAGTTACAGAATTAACATCAGATTAAAAAGAAGACCAATGTAAGTGAATGAATAGTGCTGGCATAAGAATGGGAAGGTATATAATGCCAAGAATAAATTTACATTCCAAACTGGAGGTAGGTTCCAAACAAAACTATTTTGTGGTAATGACCTAGAAATATGTGGTAGTGTTACTTGCTGGAAAAGCAGAGAAATTGTCTCTAGCTGCTTTTAAAGTGGTGCTCACACAGTTAAGAAATATGAGGCTGAGAGTCTTTAGTCTCAATCTGAGTCTCACTGTCTATTTAGGAGACCAAGATTAGCTTTGACTCACTCAGTGTGACTACATTATTAAAAAAAATGAGTTCCAAAGCTGAAGCTTTGATTGTTGTGCACACTCAAAAAGTTCTGCAGTAATCTGATTTTAAGGTTTCACTAAGAAAACAGCATGATTCATAAGACTACTTCATTTAAACCTATTCTGGCAATAATGTACTGTTTTATAAAAATTGCACAAGATTCAAAGGTCTAAGTAATTAAAGAGAATTTACAGATTTCCTTACTAGTATCTTGTGAATAGGAAATTGGAAGATTTGAAAATCTCATCTTTGCTTAAAAAAATAATACAGATCATGTGAGGCTGTACTGAGTTTGTGTGGCAAGGTTTTGGCTACAGGGGTAGCTTCTGTGATAAGCTGCTAGAAGCTTCTTCCATGTCTGGTAGAGCCCATGCCAGCCGACTCCAAGGCGGACCCACCACTGACAAAGGCCGAGCCCATCAACGACAATGATAGTGCCTCTGGGATAACATATTTAGGACAGGGAAAAAGTTACTGTGCAAGACCAATTGCAGCTGAAAAGAGGAGTGAAAATATGTGAAACAACTCTTCAGGCACAAAGGTCAGTGAAGAAGGAGGGGAGAAGGTGCTCCAGACACTGGAGCAGAGATTCCCCGGCAGCCCCTGGGCTAGACCAGTATGAGACAGGCTGTTCCCCTGCAGCCTATAGAGGTTAATGGTGGTGCAGATATCCGCCTGCAGCCTACAGAGTATACCACACAGGAGCAGATGGATGCCCAAAGGAGGCTCTGACCCCGTAAGAAGCTTGCACTGGATCAGGCTCTTGATGGGAGCTGTGGCCCCATGGAGAGAGGAGCACACGCTGGAGCAGGCTTGCTGTAGGACTTGTGACCCCGTAGGGGACCCATGCTGGAGCAGTCTGTTCTTGAAGAGCTGCATCCCCTGGAAGGGACCCACACTGAAGCAGTTCTTGAAGAACTGCTTCCTGTGGGAAGGAGTCATATTGGAGATGTTTGTGGTGGACTGTTTCCTATGGAAGGGACCCCATGCTGGATCAGGGGAAGAGTGTGAGGAATCCTCCGCCTGAGAAGGAAAGACAGGTAGAGACAATGTTTGATGAACTGACTGCAACTCCCATTCCCCTTGCACTGCTGGGAGGGAAGACGTAGAGAATTCATGACAAAAGTTGATCCCAGGAGAAGAGATTGGTGAGGGAAGGTGTTTTAAGATTTTGTTTTATTGCTTGTTATTCTACTCTGATTTGGTAATAAATTAATGAAATTAAGTGATAAATAAGTTAAATAAATCATTTCCCCAAGCTGAGTCTATGCTTCTGTGACAGCAAGAAGTGAATGAACTCTCCCTGTTCTTATCTTGACCCTCAAGCCTTTGGTTTTATTTTCTCTCCCCTGTGCAGTTAAGGAGGGGAAGTGATAGAGCAACTTTGGTGGGCAAGTTGTGTCCAGCCAGGATCAGCCCACCAGAGAGGTGGAAGTAGTAGAAGCTGCATCATCTTACATATCCTGAGATCTTTTCTGAAAACAAAAATTTATTAAATCTTTAGTATATTATGACCTGAGCTAATTATCTTTCCAAATAAGGGTGTTTGCTAGGGTTTAACTATTATCACTCTTAGATTTGCATAACCTTGTAATAATTTAAAGCTGACCATGCTTAAAGGTCTTTCATTCCTACAAATTGTTTGGTCAGTACAGAATTATAACAGCAAGGATATTAAAATTCCCATTTGGTTTAATCAGGCTTCAGCTTCTTATCAGTGCTTTTATATTTCTACCATGTGTCTGCATAGAATTGTAAGTAGCTAAAGCCAGGATTAGTAGAATAATAATAGTAACAACAACAACAAAAAAAAACCCACCACAACAAAAACCCCACCAAACAAGCCACAGAAAAACACCCATGATTGTGCTGGACAAAGAGCATTTTAATAGAATATCATTTGGGTGTTAGAGAAAAGAAAAAAATATCAGTGGAATGCCTGAAAGTTTAGCAGATATGTAAGGTTAGCTGTATGTCTAAATTTAAAAGATGCTGTGCATTTAGTCCTTCTCTAAGCTAATAGCAAAGAATATCACAGTAGGTACGTTGATATGGATGTACCACCATATTCATGATAACAGTCTACACATGATGATCTCATACATCCTACTGTATCTTTCTGATTGCACGCTATAGATGCTACAGCAGGAGGTAGTCCTATAGTTCAGCTCAAGCTCCTCAAGCTGTCTATTTTCTTGCAGTACATAATGGAGTGAACAAAGTAAGTGCTGTGAAATTACTAGTAGCTATGACTGTGCACCATGCCTTCCCAGTTTCATGCGTCTAACATCTGCAGACGTTGACGTTTTTTGTTTGGTGCACACTCTGCAAACAACTGCGGAAACACAGTTTGCCTTGTAGAAGAGTGTGATATTGTAGCTTATTGAGGCTTGGATATTAATATACTTGAGCAGCCCTTGAAACAACGATATGACTTGCACAGTTAAGCAGAAAAGCATTATAATTTGTCTTCATTGAAGAATTTGTGTCCTCAATTTTATGCCTTTTAATATGAAAGACATATTAAACTTGAACTGGAAGACAAACTACATTTAAATTAATGTGATAATTCTGTCAGAAAAAGTACTAAAAATGGCTATCTTTTCATCAAAAATATTCCAATTGACCACATATTCTATCAGATTTGGTCAGTGTAGAAATACTACTGATTTATATCCTACTCTGTGTTAGATTTTCAACCAGAATTAATTTATGAGATTAATACATTAATTGAATACGCTTTATAAATATTAAAACATTAAAATAATAATAAATTTTGGTATATCTTGCATACAGTATATATTAAATTATATTATAC
>NW_009936036.1:7033-15973 GCF_000696875.1 Nestor notabilis
GATCTTATTGGGAATAGGTATAACCATAACAATACAACATGTTGAATACTGGTTTAAGATCATAGTTTTAGGGTGGCTGCTCACTTTCAAAACAGTGGGATTCATTTTACCTTTAGATGTATTAAACTCAGCTAAAATCCTGGCAATTGAAGGAAATCATGCAGTAATTTCCTCATCCTTTCAGTAGCCCTGGAATGTCAACATCTAAGTATGGTGATATGAATCCCATGGCAAAATCTGTGGGAATTGAGTAAACTTACAAAGAACTTATTTAATAATATTTAACATTACTTATACTGATGACTGGAATCAGATTTTGAAATAGAACTCAACAAGCTCACTTACTAAAAGTAGGCTTTCATCTTTCAAAGTAGAGACATACTTTTACATATTACATGATAGAAAGAAAGGTGTGTGAAGCCTAATAGCTAAAAAGTAACTAATTTCAAAAGACCCGAAGTAGCATATGATTCTCTGTAACTAAAATACATATGTAAAGAATATCCTGTCAGTTGTGTGGGATTAGTGTGACCTAAGTTTATTCATATAAAAGATGTTACTCAGATTTCATTTATTGACTAATAGAAACCTTTTAAAGGTGGTTCATGGAATATATGTCTAATTTTTAGATGACATAAACAGTGAATTATTCTACCCTTAAGATTTTGGAATTATATTCAGCAAATAATGAAAATATGTTGGTGATTAGTTTATGACCTCCCTAAATTGGAGAGGCATGGATTTGACAGATGGGCCACTCGGTGGTTAGGAAATTGGCTGGATGATCACACCCAACCAATGTTGTTTAGCATCTTTGTTGACAACATGGACAGTGGGACTGAGTGAACACGCTCAGCAAGTTTGCTGACAACACCAAGCTGTGTGGTGCAGTCGACATGCTGGAGGGAAGGGATGTCATCCAGAGGGACCTTGACAGGCCAGTGCAAACCTTGTGAAGTTCAGCAAGGCCAAGTACAAGGTCCTGTGCCTGGGCCAGGGCAATCCCAAGAACAACTACAGGCTGAGCAGAAAATGGATTGAATGGAGCCCTTGAGGAGAAGAACTTGGAGAACTTGAGAAGAAGCTCAACATGAGCCGGCATGTGCATTTGCAGCCCAGAAAGCCAACCGTGTCCTGGGCTGCATCAAAAAGAGCATGGCCAGAAGGTCGAAGGACGTGACTCTACTCTAGTCCACTCTCATGACCCCACCTGGAGCACTGTGTTCAGTTCTGGGGCTCCCAACACAAGTGGAACATGGACCTGCTTGAGTGAGTCCAGAGGCTCAAGAGAGACAAATTTTGTGACTTAGAAACATGTCATTAAACACAAGTGTCATGGTAACATGCTGTATTTACACAGTTAAGCCCTGTGTAAATAAAAGGCAGACTGCATTACACAACTTAATATATACAATTGTCTTAAAATAGTATGAGTAAATAACAAAAATGTTTTAAGATGACATAGTAGGCAATTGATTTTAAAACACTGGAGTACATTAACAAGTGTTGAAAGTATAAAATCTTTAAAATCAATATTTTATAGATGTTTTAAGTCTTAGAAATAGTAATACTTTGATAACTGATACTATTATACAATATAAGACTGGGCAGATGACATTTATAGTCAGGTCAAAACTTCCTGAGAGCTAACCTTTTTTGTAGTTCAAATTCTGTTCATGCTATCCTTTTAAGTCCTGCAATTAGTCATTCCCAGAAGTTGTGGCTTTTTAAGGCAGCACTTTGGAGAATAATTTTATAGAAGCTAGCAGATCAGCATTTTCAGCCTAAAAGATGCCATTTCCAGAATTACTGTATACTGAAAGCATCACTTACAGGAATTGTTAAAGAAAGGTACAGCTTTGCTCCCTCATGTAGACAAACTCTCAACTAATGAAATTACCAATATACTTATCGGTCAATATATGCCTGGATAACCTAAGGTTAATTAATGTCTTTGGATGAATAAGAATTTGGTATGTAACACCAGCACGTGATTCCCCTTGGGTGGGGAGAAATAAATAAATAAAAGGAGAAGAAAAAGAAAAGAAAAGAAAAGAAAAGAAAAGAAAAGAAAAGAAAAGAAAAGAAAAGAAAAGAAAAGAAAAGGTAAGAAAAGAAAAGAAAAGAAAAGGTAGCTGTCTTAAAAGCGATATACAAAACAATATATCTTGAATTCTGTAACTGACAAATTAACTACCAAATTTCCATTAGGGAAGAGTTCATAAATCCTTTCTAGTTAGGTATTTTCTTGGTTTTCTTTCTTGGGTTTCTCTGTCTACAGGATGATGATGATGATGATTGCAAGAGTAAGCTTTTCTTCATATTTTAAAATATTTGAAAAGGTACAATTCTTCATACATTTATATGCTTTCGTGCACATACCTGTGGAACTCTCAGATGAGGATACAACTCTGGTATTAATTAGGGAGCTGAAAGAAAGACTGTAACTGAAAAATCAATGACATTTTCATACAGAGTATCTGGAATATGTCCTGACTACAGATTATACAAAAGCACAATTCTGCTATGTACAAAATGGATGTAGAAGGGAATGGGGAATATTTTATAGATTTGGAAGACCTATACTGCACAGACACTGGTGTTGCCTGTCCACTGGAAATATAAGTCGTCAAAGCAAGAAAACAAGCAGGTAGTAGTGGAGCAGGATGCAAAATCTAATGGGAGAGAAATGTTAAATACGGACAAAGTCACTAAATGCAGGGAACCATATTTGACAAAGTTGGCCAAGAAATATTTCTCTGTATAGTGTGATTGTTAATTTCAAGCCTTTCTCACATTTCATGCTCAAAAATACTAGATGACAGAAGAAAAAAATGTCATGGAGACAGACTAGGGAAGCTGAAAGGAAAATGGTTTTAAATGCAACCTATCTTTGAAGCACATGTCTTTGAAGTGATCTCTCTGGATGTATTTTTCTTATTAGGCGGAAGTAAGATGGCTAAGCAGCAGCACTCATTAAAGAAGCATGAGATTCCCTAGGGCTGTTGAATCAAGCCCAAAATAAAAAAATGTCATAATCGTCTCTTTTAATCTTTGTATTTCACTCCATTTTCTTTGGTTTCTCTCCTTTCACCTGTCACAGATGCGTAATTACCAGGTGAAAAGCTTCTAAATGCTGGATTAGAAAACTTAATATGATAGATTTTTTTTTTTATTTTTTTTTTAACAGTGGAAGCCCCACATCTTGCAATCTTTTTGATACTTTAGGTGGAAGGATGACGCAAACATCAAAAAGGTATGCGTTATCTATTTATATGCCAATTCTGTTTCATGCTGGTTATGTTTTTATTGCAAGGTAAGGGATGTGGCCTCCTGTTCCCTAGGTGTTTAACTATATCCTGACCTCACACTGGGAAAAGGTCTGGGTTCTTATTCATGTTCCTCTGAAAAAAATAGTTGTTATGGGTTGTTAGGAAGGGACCACAACAGCTGCAGTATCTGTCCTTGTCTGGATACTCAAGGGGGAGGATACCAGTGGGGGATTCACAGAGTAGAAGTGACCCACAATTAGTACCTCGTAAAGGTTCACACATTCTTAAAGAAGAACAGAAAGCTATGTGAAACTTGTCTTCTAGCATCCCTGATTAAGAGGATGTGATGGGTTCAGCTGTAACAGTAATTTTTCTCCTTCTTAGTAGCTGGTGCAGTGCTGTGCTTTCAACTTTAGTCTGAGAACAATACTGATTGGCTTAGTTGTTGCTAGGTAGCGCCTACCCTAATCAACGGCTTTTCAGTCTCTCATGCTCTGCCAGGGAGGAGGGGCACAAGAAGCCAGGAGGAAGCAGAGACAGGACACCTGACCCAACTAGCCAAAAGGGTATTCCATACCACAGCACATCATGCCCAGAATATAGACTGGGGGAGTTGCTCAGGAGGCCCAGATCACTGCTCGGGTCAGGCTGGGTATTGATTGGTGGGTGGTGAGCAGCTGTATTGTGCATCACTTGTCTTTATTGGTTTTTTTACCTTTCTTTTTAGTTTAATATTCTCTCCCCTTGCTATTTCCCTTATCATACTACTACTGGTGGTAGTAGTAGTAGTTTTGTATTATACCTTAGTTACTGGACTGTTCTTATCTCAACCCGTGGGGTTTACATTCTTTCAATTCTCCTCTCCATCCCTCCAGGAGCTGGAGGGGAAGGAAGGAGAGGGAAGTGAGCAAGCAGCTGCATGGTTCTGAGTTACCAGCAGGGCTTTAACCATGACAGAGGACTGGTGGAGTGAAACACTGCCATTTTACCGTTTCACAGCTAGCAGAGAAAAGGGGAGAGAAGTTTTAATTGGTTTGTGGATGTCTCTCTCTCCTGTATATTTAGCAAAAAAGTTCTTTCCAATTCCTCCAATGTGCCAACTAGCATAGCACATTACAAGGACAAAGGCAAGCCCTCGAGTCCTGTGGGATATCATCACAGCAGACATTAGTTACTGTTTCCCTAGTGATGGACTGAGTTTCAAATTAATGCACCTAAATTTAGTTTCTTGCATGTGTAGTAGGTGTCTGAATATCCACAAATGTCAACAGATATTATCACTGGCTAGAATTCATCCACTTGCCTGAATGTAGTGTCATTTTAGAGCCCGTGGGATAATCTTCCCAGCCTCCAGATTCCTGAATCACACAGATCTCCTGCAAGTTACATGTCATTTTCACTCATCCTAGACAGATGTATTAGGTGACCTAGGGCATCTCATGATTGTTTGGGTTTGTGTAATTAAATTCATCTCTCTGTTTCTATTGATTTCATCTAAGTTTAGACACTTTACACCTAACACCTTAGCACATAACTTGAGATGCATGACCTGAATCCTGCTCCAGAAGCTAGATGTAGCAGAATTTAGATTTTTAAACATGTTTGTCATGTTTAAAGATGTTTGAGATACCTCAGACTGAGATAGCCATGTGAGCCAGCAGATGCAACAGAGGGTTGTCACTCTGCCAGAAGCAGTAACAGCAGCTACTGGAGGCAAGACCTATAGCATCTAAAATGACTCTACATATCTAAGCATGGACAATTGAGTCCTGCTAATTTTTTCTTCCAGGTCATTTCAGAGTCATTGCTCTATTCTATTCATGGGCAAAGTGAGGAGCCATCATGTAAGGGAATGTTCTTAATATCTTTGTGTTGTCCAAAAAGTGAAGACTCAATCTTTAAGGGATGTGTCTTATTTCATTCACTTGTGAGATGATTGTACTTGATTGAACCTTTAAAAAAAGTTATGTTTTTGCTGAAAGAAGCCCCAGAATTTTTACCTATTATAAAAATACATATATCTTTACATATACATAAATTTCAAGTAGATAAATAAATAGAATCCAATAAATAAAATTTGTGGGTGCATCTACTCTGATAAGAGGGCCAGTGAATGAACTTTGGTCCTTTGAACTGGACCCTTGTTTAGCTGTTAGCTCATTCCTTGGCTATTTGGACAACTTCAGGTGTTTCTTTCCAAAACAGTACAAGGCATTGTTCTGAGGCAAGTTAATTCCAGGGGACACTAGCCAAAAACAATGTGAATGAGACTGCACCAGCTTTAGCTCCAAGAACCCTACAGAATTTCACCATTACTCACCTCTACCAGTATTTTTCACATCTTTAAACAGAATTACTTTATCACTAGTAAAATGCAAAAGATAAATTTGAAATGTATTTCTACATATTAATTGCATTTGCTCAGCAATGGTGTACCTAAAGAAATAAGTTTTCAAATGTATCCTTTTTTTTTACATCATATGATATTTTCAGTATCATAAATTTCACACGTTGAATGAGTCTCAGTATTTTTGGTCTGCTGGTAGGAAAAGTGATAATGATCCAAGTGTATGTTTTTAAGATTTGTTAGCCTTAAATGACTATGAGGATCATGAGTATGACAATATGACAATGACATAAGGTAACAATATCAGATAAGGTTTGATATATGGTTTTCAAATATAAAGCATCAAATGATTATTTTTTACCAAAAAAGAAAAAAAAAAAAAAAGAACAGCAGTTGCCATTAGTCCTACTCATGGAGAAACAGTCAGAAGTAGGATACTATGCACACATAGCATATACTAATATAATATTCCACAGTGCTTCTATAAGTTTTGTAATTGGACATAAATGGGGAAAAATAAAAAAGAAATTATGAGATGGCTGCAATAACAAAATTGAACTGTAGTAGTAACTTTAGTAGATTATTTGACAAACAGCAGATTTTTTTTCTCTCATGATTTGTTTACTGGTTTGTTCGAGCACATCTGTATGACAAGATATTTATGCATTACCATAGAAATTATCTCTTTCATTTGAGAAAGCAATTAAACTGATGCAATTATTTTTCTTTTTCCTTGTAATTACTTATGTCTCTAGTTAAACACTAAAATATGCATGTTAATTTACTAATACACAACTATAAATAATAATACTTGCTCAATTGAGTATTGGCAAGACAAAACTGAAGTGCATAAGAATACTGAAATCATGCAAAACATTAGTATATTCAAACTGTGTGAACTTCAGCATTATACAACCACTCTAAAAAAACAATAGTACTTATAACTTTGGGAGAAATCACTTCATCTAAGATGAAAGAAGAATGAGAATTAAGACTTTATCAAGCTCATTTTTCCAAAGATATACTGCACAAAAGAGGATAGACCAATTATGTTTCCACTACAAGGTTATAGCACTATTTTATCCCTCTCCTTCATTGTCCAAAATTAGTGTTACCTTTTTTTTTGTTTGTTTTTTTTCAGTTGCAGCAAAAATAGAGGACATCATTGACTCACATTACCATCCCTTTGATCAAAAGAAGCTCGGTATTTTTTTGGCTATTATATATTACTTTTGTACAGTAGTAGTTATCGTCAAATTAGATAAGCAATTTTTAGTGTTTATGACAATGATGCTTAAGTTATAATAAAAAGATAGTTTATATTTCTGAGTATCTAATTAATATTTTAAATATCAAAATTCATATTTTGCTTTTAGAATATATGTTTTCCCTCAACTATGCAAATTTTTTTTTTCTTGTGAACTGGTTGGCAGAGGGAAGCTGATTTCTCAGGAAACCATGTTGAATGACTAAAAGTTGAGGAAAAGCTGAAAAAATATGATGAATAATCTATCTCTCTACCTCAAGATAAATTTAATAAAAAGTCTATGCATTATTGAAAAGATATTTGCAAGAAAATGTTGTACTACAATATCATGAAAACTGAGCTACCTTAATTTCTTAAAATATATAGAATTTAATAAGTGCACTGTTACTTGTAGAGCAAAATTAGAAAGTCTGTTTGGATACGTAAAAAACTCTAATATGTTGCACAAACCTTAAAAATACCAGTTCTGTGAAGTCTGAGTTTCAAGCTGAAGTTAAATACAGTTCTGGAGATTGAGCAGCATATGCAGCATAAGAAAAAAAAAAGAAACGTAAATCTGTATGTAAATATATTAGTATTATCAGGTGTAATTTTGGGATAATTATACTTCTGAAGGAGGGAGAAAAGAATATTGAAAAAAAAATAAGTAAAATATGTTATCTAAAAGAAGTGTTTCCTTTTTAAAAGCTTTTTGAAAAATATCTTTTCTTAATTTTCCAGGTGAATATTCCCTGTTCCTCTTAAAAAACTCTCCTTGAAGAAGTGCAATTCTAGCTGCAATATGTATTTAGAACATCTGATAAAGTTATTGCTTTAATTTCTACTTTTCCATATGAGTTTATTCTATCATTACTATTTTTTAATGTATGTTAATTTTAACTTCTCACTTTATTTCTGACCTATTCTTTATTCTCAGAACAAATGTTCATTTAAATATTAATCAAATTTTAAATACATTATTTTTAAGTATTCTTTTTTTAAAAAATAAAGACAACAATGTTACAATGTTTTGAGAAATGCACCAGAAACATCAGAATACTGTAGTGATTAATATTTAATTTAGAAATGGTTGTTCAGACATAAATCATTACTAAAAGGGTTTGTTCATACATAAGGTCAAGAAATGCACTTGGGATAGATATAAGAGAGGGCAGAAAACGAGTTAAGTAGTCATTCATCTTCTGGTAAAAATATTTTCCTGTCCTTGAGAAGATGAGACTTTCTGTTAGTGCATCATTCTGAAAATCGTATTAAACTTTCAGATCATTATTCCTAAATTCCTGGTATACTAAAGATGATAAAATAATTGGAAGTTCACTTATATATAAAAGAAAACAGAATTTTCTTGGGGGGCGGGGGGGAGAGAAAGGAAAGGCAAGGAATTCAGAATCTTGGTTATGTAAAATAATGTTTATTATTTAACACAGGAGATTCCTGGAATGCATTGATGCTAACTTCCTTCTGCAAGTGACAAAGGAACCTATGAGAAGAGATGCTATGCTGGACCTTGCCCTCACTAAAAAAGAGGAACTGGTAAGGAATGTGAAGCTGGAGGGCACCCTTGTCTGCACTGACCATGAAATTGTGGAGTTTGAAATTCTTAGGGCAGTGAGGAGTTTATGCAGCAAGCTCAATACCCTGGACTTCAGGATAGTAGACTTCAGCCTCTTGAGGGATCTGATCGGTGGGGTGCCATGGGGTAAAGCCCTAAGGAGAAGAGGAGCCCAAAAAAGCCGGCTAATATTCAAGGATCATTTCCTCCAAGCTCAGGAGAAATGCATACTGACAAAGAGGAAGTCAGGCAAGAACACTGGGTGGCCTGGGTGGACAAACGAGCTCATGAATGAACTCCAGCATAATAATGAGGAGTGCGGATGGTGGAAGCAAGGATGGGTAGCCTGGGAGGAATATAGAGAAACAGTCATAGCAGACAGGGATCAGGTTAGGAAAACTAAAGCCCTAACAGAACTCAAACTGGCCAAGAACATCAAGGGAAACAACAAAAACCTCTATAGGTACACTGGGTGTCGTGGTTTAAGCCCAACCGGCAACTT
>NW_009936037.1:0-12426 GCF_000696875.1 Nestor notabilis
ATATATATGTTTAATTATATATTTTATATAATATTTAATTAGTTGAGACTTATGTCATCAAGTCTGATGATTTTCCTTATAAGTACTAACTTGTGCCCAAGCTAAATAAACTTATTAAACAATCAGAAGCAATAAAGAGGAAGCACTAACATGTCATTCTTAGTCACTAGTTCTGTTCTCTGCATGCAGTATCTTAGTTTCTGTGCTAAATGCCATGTGAGTGAATTCTGGTGCAGAAGGATCTTCATTTTGCTGAACTATTGAATATCTAGTTGTGGCTTTTCCCCAAAGATTTGATAACATATATTGCAGCATTACCACATAGGTCTTGTGCATTCGGGATCCTGAGATACTAGGAAACATTCCTCATTAAAACAGATGCAAAGACAAAAAAATCCAAGGCTCGCATTAGTGGCTGAAGAAGTGTCGTTGAATCCTAATGGAATTTAAGATAAGTTCGAAAATGCAACATGTATATCACAGAAGTGATTTCTATCGAGGTTTCTTATTTAGGTGAAAACTACAGTTTTATGCTCAATATACAGAAGGCTTTTAAAGTAATTAAATAATGCTACTGTCTTAAAAGGCTTTTTACAAATCCTCATCCTTTAGGCTGGAATTACGAAGGGTTTTTTAATGAAAAACAAGTCAAGAAAAACAAAATGCAATTAACACACAGCTGGTGAAAGTCCTTTTTAATGCTATTTATTAATGAGTTCTCTTTGCTGCAAATTTCTGGTTTTCCACCAGTGGAGGTTTTTAATGCTTTTGTAAAAAGGCAGCAAGCTTTAACCAGGAAATCTCCATATTCTGTCCCTAAAGGATGTAATTTTCACCATTTACTTCCATAAACAAAACATGTCTTCAGATGACTACCACACCTTCCCATTTCTTCCCACTACACCTAGTTTTTAATTTTAGCTACACAAAATGAAACACCTATACCAGATTTTAGCATAAGCATCTGCTGCAAGAACACCACCAAATTAAAACTGACCATCATAATTTCATGATAATTTAATCTTTTTGAGATCTTGTGCAACTACCCACATTTAAAGACTAAGTTCTGATAACTACTTATTTCTTGACTCCACATGATTTTTCATTTTTTAACTGAAATTAAAGTTTCAAGAAGGAAAAATCAACAAAGGAGGTTTAAATTCAAGACACAGTGTATTTGTGGTATAGTGACGCTGTGCAACTACTCTTTACTAGAAAGTGTTTTAAGAACTAACAGGCATTCAAGTCAAATTACATTCTATCCCATGTAATGAAAGCTGATGCAGAGGAATGCAGGCAGAGGCCAAAGATTTCTTTATTTTTACATCTTAAAAGCCGAGAGGCAATATTCGGGCATATGATTTTGTCCTACTTGCTGTTACACATTTGAAGCCTGGGTCTCACCCACATCTTTGTTTCGCTCGCACATGGCATGCACAGCAGTGAACAAGGGGATGCTGAATGGTTTCCTTCGCAATCTGTTCATACGTACATAAGCACTGAGAGTTATTCCAGGGTTTAGAAGACCTCAAATTATCACATAAATGCTTCAAAAAAGCATGTTGTTATGAGTCTGGAGCATCCAAGAGACTCCTTAGTTCTCTCCCTTACCTTTTCAGGTAAAAGAGCTAACGCATTTTTTCACTCTAAGCTGTTAGTTACAAATTCATTTCTACAGAGCTATATACAAGCTCTACTCCAAACAAATTAAATTGCATGCCTATTTAAAAAAGCATAAAGGAAAAAATCTTTCCTTGAAACTCACTGCAACTGTTCCATCTCAATAGCTACAGCTTTCTGACTTTTTTTAACAGAAATAATTAATTGGAGGCTGGAGCACCTTTGCATAAAAAGACAGATTGAGGATGTTGGGGCTGTTCAGCCTGGAGAAGTCAGTGGAAGGCTGCTATGAAGTCTCCACACAGCTTATTTTCTCCATGCTGAACAGCCCCAACTTCCTCAGCCTATCTTCATAGGGGAGGTGCTCCAGCCTTCTTATCATCCTCGTGGCCTTCCTCTGGACATGCTCCAGCAGCTCCATGTCCTTATTATGTTGAGGACACCAGAATTGTACATAATACTCCAAGTGAGATCTCACGAGAGCCGAGTATAGGTGCTGGACCACCTCCTCCGACCTGCTGGTTACACTTTTGATGCTGCCCAAAATAAAGTTGGCTTTCTGGGATTGAGTGCACACTGAAGATGGCTCATGTCAAGCTTCTCATCAACCAACACCCCCAAGTCCTTCTCCACAGGGCTGCTCTGAATCACTTCTCTGCCCAGCCTGTAGTTATACCTGGGATTGCCCTGACCCAGGCACAAGATCTTGCTCTTCTCTTGTTGAACTTTATGAGGTCGGCACGAGGCCACCTCACGAGTGTGTCCAGGTCCCTCTGGATGGCATCCCTTCCCTCCAACGTATCAAGTGAACCATGTAACAGTGTCATTGGCAAACTTGCTAAAGGCGCACTCAATCCCACTGTCCTTGCCACAGGCAAAGATGTTGAACAGGATCGTTCCCAACACAAATCCCCGAGAAACACCACTTGTTGCCTGTGTCCAATTGGACATTGAGCCCTTGAGCACAAGTGTTTGCGTGTGGCCATCCAGCCAATTCTTTAGCCACGAAGTGGCCCATCCATCAAATTGATGTCTGTCCAGTATAATTCTATGTTTTGCAGGACAGTGTCAAACACTTTGTACAAGTCCTACTGCTCTGCCCATGTCCTTTGGTTCTGTAGCCCCATGATAGAAGGCCACCAAATTGGTCAGACAGGATTTCCCCTTAGTGAAACCATTTTGGGCTGTCATCAACCTCCTTGTTGTTTCTCATGTGCCTTGGCATGCCTTCCAGTTGCATCTGCTCCAGGATTTTGCCAGGCAGAGATGAAACTGACAGTTCTTCCATTTTCCCCTTCTTGAAAATGGGGATTACATTTCCTTTTCCAGTCATTGTGAACTTCACCTGACTGCCATGATTCTTCAAAGCTGGTAGACAGTGGCTTACAACTTCATTTGCCAACTTTTTCAGGACCTGTGGATGGATTTCATCAGGTACCTTGGAATTGTAAACATCAGGTTCTTACGACGATCTCAGACCTAATCCTTTCTTAATGTAGGCCAAGGTCTTCATTTTCACAGTCCCTGCATCTACCTGCCAAGACTTAGGAGGTGTGGTCATATATAGAAGCCCCTTCCTTTTATCTGTCACGTCTCTTGCCAATTCTAACTGGGCCTTAGCTTTCCTGACCTGATCTCTAGCTTCCTGGAATATGTACCTGTCTTCTTCCCAGGCCACTTGTCTCACTTCTATGTCTTATAATCTTCATTTTTACATCTAAGATTCGTCACCAGTTTCTTCTCCTCCTGGCCTTCTGTCACTTTTCCTTCACAACAATCTTAAGCTTGGTTAAGACAGAAAAGGAAAGCATGAAAGAAACAGAAATAGTTAAAAATAATTAACATCAGTAGGATCATGCTGCTGGCACCACCAGAGAAAGTCACAAAGTGTCCTACTGATTAGCAACAAGTCTATTAAAAGTATTAAAGGAGTGGGGTAAGAAAAGTTAAGGTGCTGGAATTACCTGAAAAATAAACAAGTGATTTTTAAGAAAAAGGAAGAACTGAAAATGCATGTTTAAAGTGTTTGGGAATAATCGTCACTGAGAGATACAAAGGAACAAGGGAGAACACAGATGCTAAAAAATAAAAAATAGACATGCAATGTGAAGTGAAAAGTCAGAAGTTCAATAAGAAACAGAATCAGAATTGTTGATGGACAAAAGAAAAAGCTTACCTTCATGCAAAGGTCAAGAAAAAAATTAGCACTTTGAACAGAGAGGAAGACTGTTACAAATGCTCCATACAGAGTAAATCAAACAGGAGAGGAGACTATATTTTCCTGAAGAAAAATGACAGTAACAAACCTTGTGAAACTCAGAAAATAATGAGCTACTTAGGAAGAAGGGATTCACCATTGGCACCAAAATATGAATACAAGATTAATTAATTAATTACAAAGTTTTAAAAGATAATCTTAGAGGGTCTTCTAATTTTGCCAGACTCATTTAAGTATATATTGCCCCAGTTTCTAGCTAGTAGAGGCTAAACCCTGCATTTTTGAAACTGAATACTGATTTTTCTCAAGCTGAGTGCTATACCTTCTGCAGGACTTCAGTGATTCTTAGGCAGGTCAAGTGGTAGGATGTCCTTGAGGCAGCACTGGAAACGTGGCCTGCAACACGCTTTCCTGTTCTCTTTTCCTCTGAAATAGCACCTACAGATTGCACCCAAAAAGAGGATACCAAACATGGTAAATTTTGACCTGAGGCAGCATAGGAATTCCTGGAAGTCCTACAAAGGACAGAAACCACAGCAGTTCCGTCTCAGAGTTCCCGAACCTTCTGTGCTTTGTTTTTCCCAGCAAAGATCAGGATAGCATGTGGAGATCAAAATTGCAACACCAGAAAACAAGGTTTTCTAAAAATAAGCTAACACTTTTAATTCTGTTGCAACACATGCTATTAAAAGAAAGAGTAGAACATGCCAAAACTGCGTTGTATCAAACTTGGTGAATTTTCAGGATGACAATATCTATAAATGGGACCACCTTTTTGAAGTTCAAATGGCCCTCACTATTTCCTTCCTGAACGAACTGAACAAGCTAGTAGTATATCCTTGTAAGAACTGTATACAAAAAATGGAGGAAAAAGAGATAAAACCCTCCTACGTTTGTTATATTATTTGTTTATGTTAATCACGGAACAAGGCCAAATCATTCATGACTAAAATGTCAACATTTGGAAGAAGTTTTTTTCAACTTAGTTTTGATCATCTTTGAATTCTGAATATTTATGGTCTCCTCAGGTTTTCAGAAACAAAAATAAAAAGGGCACAAAAATAGACAACCACGGAGTTCCTGAATTACTCAGGTTTTTTTGACACAAAGAAAATCTCAGTGGTATCCCAGAATACATTAGCTATTTTTACTACTGTTTTATTTCTAAAATAACATTGTTTAGTCAACAGAAGTGGAGCCAAGAAAATTGACACCTCATTTATCTGCAAGGTTTCCTTTGCCTTGCCAAAGGAAAAAAAACCAAGAACTTTTTTCAAAACATATAAGAAAAAGGCATTATAAGACTCAAATAAGATGGATATAGAGCATCTTCAACAAACAATAGCTTGTTTGTGCAAACCAGATTTGTTACACGTTTTATCACCTTTCTTGTTAGCAGCCTTCTGAAATAATTAATATTAACAGCAAACTAAAAAATGTTTTAGTTGTATGTAAGAAATGTTTTACGTAAAGCACAATGCATTACAGGGCAGAATAGAAGTATAGCAGCAGAATAAGGAAGGCTATCTCTTGCTTCAGAGATTTAAGGTAAGTGATGTAATTTAGGATGCTGTTTGGAAGGGTTATCGCTATCGTTTTGATACAGAAAAGAACGTATTTTAGAAATTGTAATATATGTTCGATCAACTAAAGCATTAAAAACCCAAAACCATAAAACCCCCAAGGTTAATTCTCTTTATGAAAAGCAGCGTTTTGGCATAATCATACTGGCCAAAGAGATGGATATATTTGGATCTAAGTGACTTCACCATGTTCCCAAAAGTCTGGAGTGCAAATATGACAGAGATCTGAATAATTACTAATACTTCTGCATCTATATATAAATAATTCTTACAGGTACTATCTCAATTTATTATTTTACTAGCAAACAAGCACATTTTAGGATTGAGACTAATAGGCAGCCAAATTTTTTCTCAATAAGTACTTTAGGAAAAACACACTTGTCGCTTCCAGCACCACTCAAAATTCTTCCTATTTGTAACATTCAGCTGGCTGCACAGATAACGCTGTGTATAATTCTCTCTCACATGATGTTCCTTCCAAATATTGCTAAAGTTGTTTTTTCAGGAAGTTTAGCTAATTTCTTTCTAAAATCAGGTTAATTTAAGTCATATAAAATACTGGTATAAATATCACAGATGTCTAGAAAGGTTGCTGTATTTTCTATACATTTATGATTGCATAACAGAAATTCAAATATTATTAATACACCCACAAGAAACCCATTCAAACAATAGCTTAGAAATCCTGTACTAAATTACATAATTTGTTTACTTACAATGTCTGTGACCACAGCAGTCGGATCTTGTAATAAAGTCTGTGTTCAAAGGTGGAATACCTACCAGAGGAGCACCCTTTAGTTACCCAAGTCATATATATACATGGCTAACAGTCTACTCATAATTCTCATGGTCTTCCATTTATTATAGCCATGTAAAGAGAGAATCAGGACACCCCATAAACAGAGATGAATCCTTCAGTATGTTAGGTCTTGCCATAACCACTGAATTCTTTAGATACGGGTTTATTTTGTGTATGATTAATGAACTTTTGGTACGGAAGGCGGCACCAAAGAGAAATAAAGTTTTTCCACTGATAGTACCATCCTGAGACTGTAGAGCAAAAAGTCTAACCCTTGCCCATACTGATATTTCAGCTTGACTCAGGACAAAGTACATGAGTCCCAGCCTCCATCCACATGAAAAATACACTTTCTCCCTGCTTTCCCCTACCACGTGCAATCACCATACGATATTCACTCTTCATTTTTGAAATAGGCAGCATTTCACTTATGGTGGTTTAGATATAACAAAGTCTGCATCAAAGGGAAAATTACAATTCAAAACAATTTTACCCATCAGAAATAATGAAATACTTTCTGCTGGATTGAGGTTAGTAGACTGATAATAACTTATATTTCTGCTCTACTGAAAAATAATTATGGTTGACAAGTAAAAGATTTATTTCTGAATATAGCTTTTCCTGTCCCAAGTCCCTCAATTGTGTCTTGAAATGACAGAAAACTGACCTTTTTTTTTACAACAGAAAATTGCTTTCGTGTAGGTGTTTCAAGTCCTGACTATTGTACTGCAGCATGCCACTGAGTTCAATGCAGTAAGGGGACTTCTGTTGGATTGCAGCCATTACACATTTAGTTTCCTGTGATTTGTGTGTTCCTTTGTTTTATTAGCTAATCCTAGTGTGAGTAATTACGGAAAATTGGTGGTGTGATTTACCACAGATTTACCACACTTAAAATATTTACTTACTCATTTACATTACTCATTCCTTAGTTTCCTGTCTTCACCTACTAACTCTTGTTTCCCTTTCCCTGAGCAGCCCATAATCCTGGCTCTGCTTTTGTGCCACATGGATCAAAGCATTTTGCAGGAATGTGTCCTTTGGTTTATAACCCTTTTTAGTTGACTTAAGTTTAGTACTTCATTTTGCTTGGTTTATATCACTCCTATGTTTTATGATAAAGTACTCTTACAGCATACACAGTTCCTTGTTTACAAGCCTTGATGAGGTTAAAAAATACCAGAGAAAAGAGAAGAGGAGCCACTACAGAACATAGCTTAAATAGCCACTTTGCCAAGCCAAATATCAGAGCAGCTGCTGGGGTTACTCTAACAGGCACAAAACCCTTGTCATGTCCTATAAATAGCTCATCTTCCAGGTAGTGCTAAGGTAACAGTCTCCTGGCTCTCATTCCAGCAGTTGCCTACACCCAGAGTACTTAGAAGACACAGAGTTGTATTAAAAGAGATACACATCCTATCCTATTTCTACAGTAAAGATTATGTCATATAATGCGTGCATGTATGTGACAGAAACCCTTACTGGGTCTTACAGTTTACCTGCAAAACAGTACTTGGGTAAATAGACCCAAGTATGAGGAAATAGTTTATATAAACGCATGCTTACCGACTGGTGCACAATATGAGCAGTGACGTTGAAAAGCATGACAAACGGCGCAGAGTTCACTGAATTTGCCTTCTTTAAAATCCGACTTGGAATCCTTTTTGCTCTCAATCTCATTAGAAGAAAGCTTATCCAGTTCAATTATCACAGCTGACATTGTAATACAGTCTCAGTAGAAAAACAAAGCTGAAGAAAGACATTCAGCTTCCCCAACTTGCCATCTGGGGAAAAAGCACCTCCAAAAATTTCCCCTAAACGTGTATTGCAAAAAATTTTAAGGCAATGACTGAGAAACTGTATTTCCCTGAGGCTGTTCTTCCAGTTTGGTGGTATTTGCTAAATATTACAGCTCATTTCTAATGTAGAAAACTTCAAAAATGTCTGTTCTTGTAGTGACAACAAGGTATCTCCTTGTAGCCACTTCAAAAATAACAAGGAGAAGTGGCAACGTCGTTATGGCTGATAAGTTGTGGATTTACTAACTTTGTTTTAAAACTCTATTTCACATTACTAACTCACTCGCTGGTCCAGCTGGGAGGGGCTAAGCAATACCAGTTTCCTCTGGTACTGTACATCCCTCAAGCCAGCCTGGACAGTTCAGGGAACACTCGGATCTTTGTCTGGGGTATGTGTAGCAAAATAAATGACCACAAGCTACACTGTTCCTTGGAAACAAGGAATAGTTGTCATTTCCTCTGTTTATCATTTCAGAGCTTTGAATGTAAGAAGTTTCTTTTGAGGGAGAGAGGGAGAACACTACTAGTAATATTGAGCAAAGTGGTTTAAGGCTTTGGGTTTTTTTCTTAGATACAAATAAACATCCAAAGAACTCGAGACAAAAAAGTGATCTATTTCTCCCCAGGCTCTCTCACACCAACCAGATATCAACTACAGTGTCATTCATGAAAACACCCCACAGGAAAGATTTCAGCCAAAAAATGGCAAGATTTAGCTAGAGAAAAAATGACATTCTGATTTGTCAGCTAGTAACATCTTATCACTTTCTTAGCTTCTCTTTGCTCAGTGCCAAAAAAGAGTAAGTAATGCAAGAAAAACCTATACAGCTACACAGAAAAATCGAAACATGCTAAACTCAGCCTGATAAGAGGGAATTCTCAGGGCTGCCATGTGAGTCAGGTTTAAAAGGAGCTGCTGCTAGTACTCCCAACAGCCACTATGCAAGCAGGGAGCAGGTGGAGATGCTATGTGCATGCTGGAAACATTCTCAACCTCAATTTGTTAACTAGTTTTTAACAAATGAAAGGCAATATTCTAGAGGGACAGAAGTGAATTTATAGGAGGAAATTTCTAGACATGTTACAATCACAGCGAGGAACCCAAATGAAGTAACAAAGCCAATGCTAATAAGTAAAGCAACATGGAAATGGGACGGCAAAATCAATCACAGGGGACCCTTTCCAAGGAGGCCAGAAATAATATATGGCAGTTTTCTGGTTTTCATTTCAGTCCAATTAATGGACATCAGGGATAGGAAAAAGTTTGGTAACAATGCCACAAGTTTCAACTAAAATTTAGTAACGCTTATCTAACAGGGAAAACAAGCAACTCTAGAGTGTTTGGAAGGCAAACTGAGCACAGCACACACCAAGAAAGGAAAAGGAAATAACAGCAAAACTTCAATTACATCCTTTAAATATGTAAAGGGTAGCTATGGCATTAGCATTTGATGAAGTAATCTGATTTTGATTCCTGAGAGAAATAGCCCCAATTGAAAATAAATTAAAGGGAAATTTTACATGAGGCAATGGTCTTATCAATGTATCGTAAACAAAATCTACAGCTTAAATTGCACTTCCCTATTTATAAATATGCAATACATGGAGCTGTTACTTAAATATGCCCAGTATACCAAAACTTCCAAAGGAAGCAGAAGCTTAATCCTCTGAGGATAAAGCATCAATTTCCTAGAGGCAGATTCATTTTTCAATTTTATACTTTCCTCGGTTATACTCTTGAAGCTTTCCCGGGATATGTGAGCAATTTCTTTATCTTGATACTGTATCTGAAGGTTTTAAGTTTCTCAAATGACATTAATTTCAATGTGACTTAACTTAAAAATCATGTACTTCATTGCTGCTGTTTTTTCCCGTGTAACTGAATATTTAAGTAAGTCCTTATTGGTGGTCTTTGCCTGAAACAAGGATTAGTCTAAGTAGTAATTGCTACCTTCATTGTGATGGGTGTACAAGCTAAATATCCTAGCTAAATCCCTGGGAAAAAGTGACTCATCTTATCATGATGGCATATATATTTTTAAAACAACCTGTACTGTTTGATCTTAGCTGTTCTTTGAACTTCCTACTCCTGAGAGATTTTGCAGAGCAAAGTTGCTACGAAATATATCAATAAATTAATTGTACAGAGGTGAGAGATTTTTTAGCTTTTTAATAACAGTTATAATTCAAAATTTAATCATTTAATATTAAATATCTTTAAGGTGTTTTTGGTCTTCAAAATACTATACTGTGCTGTGTGTTTCCCTCCATTCTCAACAGTTGAGTCTAATACTACTGGTGGTAAAGGCAAGCCTTGGTGTCTTCACAACTGCTTGTCCCTTTGATAGAAGCAAGTTATGTTTTGAAAGCACTGTCTGCTTTATCACAAAAGGAATTTAAATGACCTTCCTGTAGTTTAAGATGTCACCCACTGGCAGGACACATTCATAGACAGAGTATTATTATGTTTTTCTATCATATAGTCTGCATTCAGGTAGTGTCAAAAACAATTTGTAAGAAAAGTATTATTGAGATAGTCCTTCACCTCGAAAAAAGATATTGCATGTCAAAACTCCTTAAAAAAACTTTAAAAAATTTAGAGCTCCTGAAAAAAATATATATGTAAATTTGACCAGAAGGTCGAAGTAGGGTATTCTGCCTCTCTACTCTGCTCTCATGTGTAGCTCTTGAAGTGCTGTGTGCAGTTATTAAAGTTCTCAACATAAGGATATGGAGCTGCTGGAGCAGCCAAGAGGATGATCAGGGGTCACAGGACCTTCCGTACAATGACAGTCTGAGCAAGTGGGGCAGTTCAGCCTTGAAGAAGAGAAGCCTCATGGAGAAAACATAGCATCCTTCCGGTATCTGAAAAGGGTTTACAGGCATGTCGAAGAGGAACTCTTCTTCAGGGACTGTAGTAGTACAAAAGGTAATGGCTTTAAACTAAAACAGGGGAAGTTCAGGTTAGAGATAAGGAATAAGTTTTTTACTGTGAAGGTAGAGGGACACTGGTACATCTTGACCAGAGAAGCTGTGGCTCCCCCATCCCTAGCAGTTTTCAAGGCCAGATTAGATAGGGCTTCAGCAGCCTGTGGTAGTGGAAGGTTTCCTTGCTCCTGGAGAGGGATGGAAGTGGATGAGCATTAAATTCCTTTCCAAAAGGAACCATTCCATGATTCTATGGTTCTTAAGACACTCTAAGTGTTATAGCTAAGACCTATGATGAGACAGTTTACAACATACATAATTTGTAGAAATTGATGCTAAACTATAAAATTTGAATATAAATGTGATAAGGCAGATAAATTACATCATAATAAAATCTCTCACAGACTTGAAATTTATCAGATTACTAAAAACACAGATTTTCTGTTCAATAGGTTTCCATACAGTGTTAATGTGGGCATCTCCTAGCTCAGGTTAAAATATATTTCAGCTCTTATTCTTTTAAGCAGGTTCTTAATCTTTATTTTACTCTTCTCTCTGGATTACATTTCTATATATTTTTATAGTAGGTGTGGTTTCATAAGTATCCATGCCATTTTAAATAAATCCATGTAAATCTAGCATACATTCTTCCAGTTTTGTGTAAAAAATTTAAGGCTCTGTAACCATTTTTTATATGAATCAAAGGTGAATTATTTTATGCAACTGTAGCATCTAAGCCATTTGCAGAATGAAGACACAAAGAGCCTCAAGACAAAAAATATATTCATTTTGCTTTGTTTGTGGGTAATGAGCTGCCAACTTCTCCAGAAGTACTTCTCTGATATGCAAAAAGCTTGCAAACAACCACAACTGTCATAAGGAAGTTACATGGCTAAACAAAGTAAAGCCACTACAGTCACAGCACAAGGCAAAAGGCAGAAACACATACGTAATTTTTATTAACTAACACTACAATAACTCTCAACATGGTTTCTCATTAGAGCAATAAAAGCGTGTATGCAGATTATAATTTCACAGGTATGCATGTAATTTGGTTATAACTGGCTGCACCCCAGCATCCTGCCAGCTATTCCCTCTGAAAAAAAATGCAATTTTCCAGTAAACTGAAAGGCATCTATTTTCATCACCCACTCTCTTATCCAACAGACTTACAGTTGCCTTGAACACGGGGGGCCTGGGTTAAGGTTATTGTTTCGCTGCACTTCGTGGTAGTGACTTGTAATGCAATAGCCTCCACCATGACACTGGTCTGGCTTGTGTTCCCAGCGTGGTCATCACCTCCATACTGTGGGAGGTATATAAGGACATTTACGTATTCTTTTCCTCCTTGGGAGGCTAACCTACGAAGGAGGCATTCCCTTACACCCCCCGCTCCCCCACCAGCCTATTTAACAACAGGATTGGCATGTTCTGAAGGTTTTGGATGGCCTTTTTGTGAATGACCTCGACACCTTCCTG
>NW_009936037.1:12442-15394 GCF_000696875.1 Nestor notabilis
TGATTGTGCTGTGGATCAGCACATTGGCACGAATACGGAGTGTGTTTTACTCACGGCCGTCCCACCCTGGAAACACCCTATTTCGTCTGATCGCGAAAGTTAAGCAGTATTGGGTTCAAATTTGGTCTAAGGTTAGGTTTTTCCCCAAGGCTTGGACAGTCATGAGTGGCAGGGTGTGTGGGATGGCACGGGCAAGTACCTAGGGCAGCGCGCCCCTCCTGTGCTTTGGAACTTCACTGCTGAACAAGTGCGAACTCTGCTCAAAATGACACAAATAATGCGTCCATAGCAATGCAGAAGTGACAGGAGAAAACTAGCGCTTACTATTACTAGGTCTTGACTTTCTACTATGATTCATAGTAACATCAATCACAAGCTGACTTCTACTAACCACCCCAAAAAACATACGTCTGGTGTACTCTTCCCTCTTACCCCACTCAGGGCTGGTGGAAAGCATAAGATAACCAGCATCCTCTGTACCCTTGGCACCAGCCGAGCCATCCTTTAATTTGGTACATGCTAGGCCAGCGATCAATTTAAAACAGATGTTCCAGAACACAAGAGGTGGTGAAATACTAAGAAAGAATCAGGGTGTGCCTAAAACCGCCTTGAAAAATATCATGGGAGCTGCTTCTCCTGTACATACGTGGCTCTTCTGTAGATTGAGAAAAGTGGAAAAACACCAAATAAGTTTTTCAAATATGCAGAATGAATATGGAGACACTACCCGTGCTTTGACACCTGTTTTTATGTCTCATCAACAGTAATTGTATCAGACTAGAAGCACGGCCATTTTTTTTACCACATCCAGAGATGAATTGCTTGTTTTGACTTTTTTCTTGTCTTCTCCATATTTCCCACTTGTGCAGCACGCTCTCCAAGCTTATTTTTTTTTTCTGTGCAACAGACAACAATCCTGCTACTGTGGCAGGTCAGATCTATTGCTTAACAACTAACATATCCCCAGGGTATCCTGCATAAGATTTTTCAAAAGGCTTCCAATTTTCTTAGCTCAAAACAGCAAATTTCCTTAGGAAAAAAACCAAAAACACATGTTGATTCCTCTCTCAAACCCTGTGGTCATTTTCATTGCGTGTCCCCCACCCCTTCTTTAAATACTTAAGAAATAAAAAAAATCAGGAAAAACCCCAAGGCAAAAATGTCTTCTCTTTTTCCTTCTTATTTAGACTTCACATTGCTTGTCTGTCTATGGCATGCAACAAACACTATCTGTGGTGGGGACCCCTCTTTCTTTCTTTTTTTGCTACTACTTGCAGCACAATAAATCTCCAGTATATATGACTAATACTACTGTGTCCTATAGTAGGGCATAAGAAGTATTTGCCATGGACATGGTCTGTCTGTTTGCATATTGACATATATACACCCCTTCCAGCAACATGCTCTGAATATATGTATTTCTGCTTCCACTGTATGAAGTGTGGAAGATTTGGTGCACATGACTTTTAAAGAATGTATTTATGAATTAAAAACAGACCAAAAACTATAAAAGAAATATCTATTAACTTACTTGTACGTATCTACACTTCTGTTTCAATGTTCAAAGTATCTGGTCTTCTTCATTAGTGAAACAATGGAATTAAATTGAAAAGAGGTCAGTTCAGGGATTATTTTGTGAGTATTAATGAATTCTATTTATCAATATTACTTAGCAAATTCAGTCTTAGAAATGACAGTTAAGTTAATAAAGAATTATAGCCAAAGTGGGAATCTCGTATTTGATTTGCATTAAATTTAGAGACCTAAATTAGAAACCTGATTAAGGGAGGTAAATTCTACCTGCCAAATTCACACTAAATTTTTTTAAGTTAGTCCGTGTTGCACTAGTTGCCGCTTGTATTAGTAAGACATACAAACTCAGGAAATCCTGCTCTGTTTTTGATGACCCATGATGAAGAAAAATAGAAAAATGTGGAAGGGCTGCCAAGTACTTGAAGATCTCCAAACTTTATTATTCAGTGATACAAACACCCAATATGTTTTAATGTTTTTAAAAATCTGTAAACCTGCAAGTACTAATCTGTAACAGTAAACCCCCCACTTTCTTGCACACATGTAATGATTATCCTCAGCAAGTTTCTACTGAAAGCTGAGACTTGGGATTCTTCTTTGGTGGAAAAAAGTATCATAGCACCAAATACAGGATAATTGTCATTATGAATGCTATTTATTTTAAAGGTACTGCTTGCTCTGTAAAGAGTTTTCTTCCTTTTCATTACAACTCTAAAAAGACGTAAAACTGTAAGCTTCTGCCAACTTATTCTGGGCATAACCACAAACATCCCCAAATTTGCAAACTGTTTTTTCAGTTTGAAGAACTACCACACTCCCTAGTAGTTACCTGAAGTAGCAACCATGAAATGAAGTTTAATTCATTTTTCTCTGTATAGAATCAAAATCTCATTGGTGAATTTCAAGGGAGTAGAACCCTTGCTCTTCATTTCTTCCTTGGCATTCTGCAATAGCTGTAACAACAATCAGACACGTAAGATGCTTTTCATAGTGAAAATAGTTATTTCAGAAGAGTATAATAGAAGATGCTTGGAAATCAGCTCCTGGTTTGTGTCATATCCTGTTTATTTAGACTAAGCAGAGTTTGAATATAATGTGTAAGAATGGGATGTATTTACTAGTTCACTCAATGAAAGTAATTATCATCAACCAAGTTGACATGCTAAATGTTGGGCTTTTACTCACAGTTAGCAGCTTTCACACAGTTCTGAATAGTCTTAGAATTAGTTTTCCTAAATAATAAGGACTAAATAACCCACATACATTTTTCTCTTATTTAACTCATTTATAACTCATTTTGCAATATTTATATCTATGTATATATTAAATGTATATATACAGAAAGAATACAATTCTTAATGCTACACACAATATAAGAATACTTTATATTTACTATAACAGAATATATTGCTTGAATAT
>NW_009936037.1:15545-22424 GCF_000696875.1 Nestor notabilis
ATGTTAATGCTATAATAAGTATATTATAATAAATTATAATTAATGCTAATTCTAATATTTGTATTTCCCTTCAGATCATCACAAAAATTTTGTTCTCAGAAGCTTCATTGAAATTATATGGTTAAGAAATAATCTGGCCCAGGGAACCCAAAACAATCCTGAATTTTTAAAACCTACTTTAAGTGGGTTCCATTTCAATCAATAACCAACTCTTTCCTTTCCAACATCAATAAGGCTAGATTTTGCTTAGGTATCTCATGAAATTTGGTCTATTTTTAATTTTTATTCTTTTAAATGATACCTTACTCAACATTTCTCAGAAATTCACTAGCTTTAATGTCCACTGAGGCTGTAATAAATGAAGTCCATAATACTTTTTAAACAGCATGATTTCCCCTATCACAAGGAAGATGTAACTAAGTCTTATTTAGTAGCCACTAAAGAAAGTGTGTGAACACTTCTTTTAACTTTGCCAATGCTTACAGTTCTGAAACATGCTATTATGCTCTTTGTAATTTTAAAGGCTTTTGTAGAAAAGAACACCATGGAAACTGTTTTTTCCACATCTAATTCTGTTTAACAGTGCCTTTAATTACAAGACAAGAGCGAAAGCAATATTTGCTCAGAAGCATGCCTGCCATGGCACCTGAGATAACATGGGTTCAATACCTAGGCAGCTAGGATGTCAGATGGTCATCTAAGAGCATCAGTGCCAAAACTCTTGTCCAAATTCAGTGACCTGAGGAATATGAATGAACATATCTGCAGAAAAATATCTTTTAGCAGTGGGACGTGACTGATGTACTGTATCAGCACTTATTCTATCAGGATTTAATAGCAACATAATCCTTGAAACCCACACTTCTGCTCACAGGTCGACAGCAGAAAAGACAGAAAGATGGAAAGAGGATATTAACTGATGTGTACATTCTTAACATTGACTCACCTTATCCTACAGGTATCTGTGTCTGTTTGACACAGACAACTGTTTAACCAAGTGTGTGTTGATATGACAAAATACTATTCGTTTGTCATCAAAAGTATTCCTATTAAGTTACAACTACAAATGAGAAAATATATGAGAAATAACCATTTTCCCATGTATTTGCTTACTATTATATTGTTTTAATTTAGTTAAATACTCTCCAATTGACCACTCTATAGAACAAGGCAGTGTGTTTGAAATATGTGTGCCTCTACACCTATTCCCAATATTACATCCACATCTGTTTTCATGTGCCACGTGAACTGGCAGGACTGCGTGAATGAAAAAGCAGATCTGATATTAACTGAAACTCCAGTCTTTCAGACTAGAAGAAATGTCTGTTTTAGAAACATTCAACTCTTTCAGCTTTAAGACCCTGTTTTTAGAAGCTCCCAGTAGTAATTGTTATTTTCACTTTGTATTTCTACCCCAGGTACAACATCCTTTAATCTCAGGCAAGCAATTTATCTCACTTCCAGTGTGAAGAAATCACATCACTCTTTCTTTCAGATTTAAAAATAATTAAAAAAAATGGTTAGTGACCTTAGTAGTGACTGGAAACACGTCACAGATACACATTCTCTATGTTGTTGGTTTTTTTCTGCCATATCTGCAAGACTAGAAGATTTACACTTTGAAATATTGGGCTGGTCAGATCAGTTCACTAACATGGATTTTTTTTGTGTTCACCATTTGTGATGCTACCTTAGATTATGCAGGGTTAAAACAGCCTACTTCCCTTATTTTCCTAGAGAAGGGAGCTTGGCAAAGCTTCAGTAGTGTCAGGGGGGGGGAAGCAAGAGGAAAGATTGGGCCAGTGAGCTTGCAACTGGTCTGCAAGGGTAGCCAAGGGAAAAGCCTGCTGCAGCACACAAGAAACAGCCTTCGGCAGGATATTGCCCAGATAGCGATGGGAAAGTGATGGACAAAGGAGAAGACATAACACCACCAAAAACTTGTTCTCAAATCCTTTCTTTTGTGTCTTAGTCAGGCCATGTGTTTTTCTCCACTTAAAAGGACCATTTGTAACAAAACCTAGTTTTTAGGTGTAGTATTAGGTAACAAACCCTAGATTTTGGGCTGTACTATTAAGAAAAGAGTGCAGGCGCCAGTCTGAGCTAAGCGAATACAGTACATGCATTTAGGAGATGCTAGAACCTAGTTTATGTAGGTACCTAAATTCAGACAACTGCTATGAACTGCTAGAATTGCTAATTTTGGTCTATGGTTCACTACCACGATGCAGATTTCTGGCAATATTTTGATATGAATGGCCACTTTTGTTTACTTTCATTTAGTTCAACATAGGTTAGTCACTGGGTACAAATACATAATTCCAATCTCTGGCAATTAGCATTAATTACAGTAACCCAATCTATAAAATTGAACTATCAATCATTATAAGGAACGAAGAATTCACTACATCATTGCTGTAGTACAGTGTTGAACACAATGTGGAAAAACAAAATTCTAATTATCTTTCTTACTTTTCGGACTCTGTGTTGTTTTACTGTGCAAACCATGGTGAAAGCACGGACATAAATCTAACACTCCTGTACTTGAAAATAACACAGAAATTTGAGGAAAAGTCATTTTCAGTTAGAGAACACAGTTAAGGACTGTCAGGAAAATTTTGTTCGTCTAATAATTAACAGATGTGATTTACTTTTGGTGTGAGTTTTTTCATGGCTCGAATTAAGGTACAAAAATATGTACTAAAATATTATAGTAGAATTAATTTTGGTTTATGGATCATTGATTCGTAACAGTCTTGATTCATAACACCTTTCGGGGTATTTTGAAAGAACAAGTCAGTGGTCTCTGGGTATGCCTAATAATTGAGGTTTTGTGGTCTGTGTGTTTTTATTGCCTTTTGTTTTTTACCTATTCATTTGAATAAATCAATAATTCTTACATAGCAGTGCATTTTAATACATATTTAATCACAAGCGTGCCAAATGCAGTTGACTGCTTAGTCAAATTTAAGAAGAAACACAAAGTAAAATTCAATAGCAAGTTTGAAACAATCAAAATCCATCTCACTCTTACAAAAGTGCTCTTAACTAGAAGTTAGTGTGGAATACCTAATAGAAAAGCATTTTGTTTCCTAATTTATCACCATTATTTGCAAAGAGAAGGATCCAGTCTGTGACCTGGTTGCCAGGGAATTGCACGGCATTACAAAACCTTAAGCTGTGATGCCTTGTCGTGCAATTAAGCTCCTTTATGAACATGCTCTTTATAATGAAGAATCAGAGGATTCAGACTTTGAGATAAAGCCATCAGGACAGATTTTGCTTTACGCATGTAAATTCATAAGAATTCAAAGCAATATTTGTTAAGCCATACCTACAAAATATATCAGATATACTTACAGCATATGCAGATAAAGGATTAATTTATCCATCATTATTGTCCTTAATTCTGTATCATTTTGTGGATATTTTTATTCTAAAAATCCCCTAGTCATCATCTTCAAAACTATTAATCACCCTGAAAAAAGTGGCAATCAATGTCACATCAGAAAGTGGTAATCCTCAGCTGTAATCAAGGCAAGAGGATTAATTCTCCCACCAACATGGTCATCTAGGAAAAGGGACATACAGAAGTGAAAGCCTACATGCATTCATGATCCCATAGCTAGAGGAAAGCTTCTTAACAGTTAAACCTTTTGGAAAGAAAAGAAATCAAAACCCTAACATCACAGCACCCCAACCTCTCCAATATCCTGTGTTTTTCTTATGTTAGAGAGATTTTTTTACTTTAATTACTTGGTGATGAAATACCAGTTACATTATGCACAGTCCCAGAACTGTTCAACCATTCACTGCTTTCTTCACATATGTTGCAAATAAATGAATTCTTTACAAAGGTGAAATGAACGCCAGGTAGGACAACTTACCTCATTCCCCTGGGACACCTATATGAAGACCCATGTCCTTTGTAGACAGATGACTGAAACAGTTTCAGTGCCCTTTTCAGAACCATACCTCAGATATTTCAATTAAAAAGTGTTTCATATGCAAAGAGATATTGGTTATGACGTAACTAGGAATTAACACCAGCTGTAGACATGACAGGATCACAAGTCACTTGCTCACTAAAAATTCTGAAATATAGTAGGCTGACTTCAGCCAGGTTTCCTGTGGCTGTAACTGAAATGCAGCAAATATGGCCCACATTTGCCTGAAACAAATTCATATTGTATTTGATAGGTATTATTGGATGATGATTGATTTCAGGATCACACGTGAAAGACCGCATCACTTTTCTGGTTATTTCTGTGGCCAGGATTTTACTTTTTTAGATACTTTGATAGTGGTACAACATCGTTGGCATCATTTGGTCAGCTCATGAGTTTCTTTTCAATATTGTTGCAGTTTCTATAGGTAGAGAAACCTACCGTTCTGCAAGATCTACTTTCAAGTAGATGCACATACAAGATACCAAGGTGAACTATTACTCACACGAGCAAGGAACAGACAGCTTATAGCATGAGACCCTTTAAGAACACATGAAATCTTAACACTGGAACAGAGAGCATCACTGAAGAAAAGGATCTATTTTCTTCTAAAACTGATTAAAAAGCAAGGAAAATCAAAGTAAACTACTTTCAATCTAACAGCGGTTGTAATGTACTGCTGTGTGTAGGAAGAGGAGGGTGGGAGTTTACAAGTTACAACTGCTTAAAATACTTCAAGCAAGAGGAAAGCATCAAAGCACTGCATCAGGCAGCTGTTCCTACAGTGCTAGGGCTTGAAAGCCTTGCATCTCGACGAGATAGAGCATCTGCATTCCTACATCAGACCAATAATGATATACACACAAAGAAGCAAAAGCATTCTTTCTTCCTTCTCCCTTTCTTTCTGCTTTCTTTCCACAGAGCATGTGACCCATGAGAAACTGCAAGAATCTTAGGAGTCACAGAGCTTACCCCATCCAAATACTCCTCTCTGCTGGAGTGACCAAAAGCCACCTGTAGTGGAGAACATGGGGTTTTACCTCTTAAAGTATATTTATCCTGTTGAGACTTCCCATGACTGGAACCCAAGCTATAAAATTTTAACACAGTTGCACCTGCAAAAATCTTTGCTTGAACCCTAAAAGCCATGACCAACTCTATCCCAATTTTTCTAACTCTGTATTTCTGTCAGCACTTTAGTGCTCAGAAAAGGACCAGTTGCAATATCAGTTAGATAAAAAAAAACAACCAATCAAATGTCTTTTATTCTTTAAGCAAGCAGATTTGAAATGGTATTACTGAAACGTAAGTATACATGGACCTCCACTATTCCGTTTTTACAGTTCTCTTACGAGTTATACTGTACTTAGACAATGTTTACACAGATATATTTTTTCCCATATTAACTTTATTCTGAACTTGATCTAAAACCTAACCTGCAATAAAGGTACATGAAACAGAACAGACTGTGAAAATACTTGAGGATGACAGTTTACTAAGAAACTAATTTATAGTGTGCAATTACTGATCAGGTAGAACAAGAGCTCGAAAACCAGACTGTACTGCAAAACATTTCTTCAAGCATCCATTTTGGATTATTGCTGTAAGGTACTAATTGGTCTATTCTAGACTAATTTACAAACATTCAAAAAACAGTGAAAAATGCATGCTTTAGAAACCTGGTACATTTCATGCCTCTGGACTAAAAACAACGGAAGCAAGTCATGGGCATTTTAAATGGAAATTAGTAGTGCTTAGTGTCTTTTTCTTTTTGTAGTAATAGGCTCCTCGATTTTTTTCTCATTCCTTTCAGGTGATTTTTTATCTTCAGGTTTAGTCCACGGGGGGCTGTGCGACTTCTGTTGGAGATGAAAACAGCATCAGTGTAAACACTACACACACAATAAGCACATACGTAAGCAAAGAAAGAACTGCGTTAAAAATCCATTACAATAGTGCATACAGAAATGTTTTTCGGTTCAACTGACACACCAGCCTTCAAATACTGTGGCTGGATGTGATATTCATCAACTGCATCTAGAAAAGGATTCTGATCTCTACTAATGGAAGCATATTTAACATTCTTTGACCGTGCAAAACCACACAAGTTTGATGCTGCTTTATAATCACTGTGATTTCGTAGAGTCATGGACTGGTCTGTGTTGGAATGTGTCTTAAAGATCATCCAGTTCCAACCCCTGCCATGGGCAGGGACACATTCCACTAGACCAGGTTGCTCAAAGACCTGTCCAACCTGGCCTTGACTTGTATCTTCTTCTCTTGGTCTATCAGGTCGAAGAACTTCTGATAGTAACATGGCTGCATACAGTTTCATGTAATTGCAGATACATGGTTATTTCAGAAACCCCTCCCTTCTCTGTTCCCCAGGCTATGGTCATGACATTATCAAATTAAGGCATTTGACCACTAGGGTAGTCCAGTTCTTCAAGTATTAATTAGCTTTGTAATTGTTGTCAACCAGAACCCATCTTGTACTGATGAATTGCATAAGTCAAAGTCTGAATTGAGAAAGCAGTTCTGTCTCAAAAGCAGTAGCTTAGAAAGTGTAAATATACTTCAAGTAATTGCATGCTTTACAAGACCTTTTAATAAACCCCCTAGAATTACTCGGAAACAGAATACCTGAAAGCTTGTCTCTGATTCTGCTGTCTTCAAATGAGATGTTGAATTACTGCGATTCCCCAAACATGTCTTGCCAACCTGTCAATACGAATGTCAGAGTTAACTACTTCATATTTTTTCTTAAAATATTCGTCGTTTTCCTAAATAAAAAACACCACAAAAAACCACCAAAAAAATCCCAACAACCCCATGTTAGCCTAGTTGATGAAGTGAAGCAAAACAAAGATTTCATAACTAGGTGAATCCCATACTCCCATCATCACTAATGTGTCTAATAATAGTCTATTTT
>NW_009936038.1:0-10216 GCF_000696875.1 Nestor notabilis
ACTTGCCACCGATCCCAAGTAAGTGATTTTCGTAACCCCTTAAGGGTTCAAACTGCACTGCAAGGAAAAAGCAATTATACGATGAATAGGAGAAGGGGAAAATATGTCCCAGGCTTAACTCCTTAAGGTTTCAAACTGCACTGCAAGGAAAAAGCAATTATACGATGAATAGGAGAAGGGGAAAATATGTCCCAGGCAGGTTTGCCTGCAACAAGGTGCAGATTCCTCAGGGATCTGAAGGAAACAGCCGATCTTCCCAGCTTATTCCTTGACCACACCCGACATAAAGACTAAAGGGTATTTTGGGAAATAGGAAAACACAACAGCTCAGACAATGTCCCAGGCAGTGTATTCATTACAGGATCATCAGAGTGGATGCCTGCAATAGGAAGATTAAATACCCATTTACCAGCATCAGAGGAGAGTTTGGTTTTATAATGTATTGTCCCCTATTCCCCGTGAGGCTGCTTTGTTTGATAAAATGCTGAGTGTGGTGTAAAAATATCCCTCTCTCTGTAATTTGCACTCCTCTCCATTTAAAGCTATTCTTGCTGCAAACGAGAATTGAAAGCTGCTAAAATTAAGTGATGTCAGTTCTCAATGACACTTTAATGATAGAGCGCTCAGCAAATGAGATGAGAATGAATTCTAGTTTCTCTGCTAAAGATAGTAACCAGCACTAAACAGTAGAACGCTCCAACTGGGCTGCACTTCACCTTCTTCATTCATATTTAGTAGAATTGAAATAGGGAAACTATAATTAAAATAGGGAAAATAGAGGGAAAAATAGGGAAAATATAATTAAAACAAAAATGATAATTTCGAATAGACATGGCAGGAAAGAAATGAGGCTTGTGAAGTCAAACACAGCCCTTCTTTGTCGTATCTGTACTGTCACAGAGGCTATTGCTGGCTGACCACAGGGCTGATGTGGGGCTATGGCACATTGTCCTCGCCGCAGAAGCTGCTGCTCCCAGCAGGTTTAGTATAAACCTGCTTAACTAACCCAGGCGTAGGAGAACTGAGGATTAGGGAATCCTGCATGGTTTAGGGCCAAATGAAACTACTGCCTCTGAAAGAGCATTCAAGGAAATAAAAACCCAACGTGTAAAGAATTTCTTTTTCTCAATACTATTATAACTGGACTTTCAAGGATGTCCACCCAAGGTCCCAAACAGATCATGTCTGTAGCTTCACCATAGCTAACAAATGACAACTTCAAAGTATGTTGACGGGGTGCTTTCCCCTCTGTGACCCCCCACCTCTTATGCCACTTTGGTGTTGCAAAGGTGTTTTATTCTCTGGATAAAAATTCAGGACTTGTGAGCATGGCAAGGCAATGGGAGGCTCTGGTGTAGGGGAAATGCGAGCACATGAAGTTATGTACAAAGATAATGGTGCTGCTTGAAATTCATATAGTGCCTGGGCAGAGCCACCGCTGCTTCCCTTCTGCCCCATAGAGGATGGGCTCACAATCTGCCTTTACAGTGTACTTCTTTCTACCAAGTGTCATGAAAGAGAAGTAGATTGTTTCCAGCTCGTGACAAAAAGTGAGTTATTTTTCTATAACGCTTTGTCGCTTAGTTGAGTAACCAATTCTGTCAAACACGTGAATGGAAGGTAAATATTAAGGTGTGCAACATATAAAAAGCAGTCGTTTCAGAGACAGAAGTACTTATTACTATGGGAAACTTGTGGAATTACAATTATGAAAACCTTCTTGTAATAAGGTGAGATAAGGCTTCACAATTCACTGCAAATACCTGCAGAACATTCCATGTGACTACAATCACCACTGGCAATGACTGACGATAAAACCTTTATACTTCATAGTAGTATCAGGTTTTCTTTACAAATACAATATACCTGATGGATAAGTGATACTGCAACTACTTTATAAAGTTTTAAAATAAGATGCTGGCGCTATTTTCCCATCCTTGATGAAACCCAAATCTTTGTATTTGTACCCCAAATCTTTATCTACAAGTACTTCTTCCAATGTTTTCTAACAAATATTGCACTGAAGGGAATTCGTCACTTCCAATTTCACGTGGTTAAAAAGAAAAGGCTTTGGCATTTGCACAGAACAGAATATGTCCAAAGCTGTGTAAATTTCTAGGAGTTGTAAAACTGGTGGCCTAATGGGCTGAGTGAAGGTGAAGTGATCATGAGCAGTTGAGAACAGTAATTCCTCATCTCTCTCTGCATTTCTTCCCATACGTTCATCCAATCATGACTGTACAAATCCTAACAGCTGAGAGCTTCTTAAAACAAACTAACTTGACTATAGGTTGGTATGGGAAGACTGAAAAATAACATAATTGCTTTCCTTCCTCCAAGTACCCCAGCACAAATAGGTGTGTGAGGGAGATGAGAGAGAAAGGGGACTCTGCAGTCCTTTGTGCAAAGGAACCGTGCATGCTGGTGGAAAATGGGTGGATTGGGGAGCGCACACCTTCCTTGCACACACTTCATGCTGCTTTTGACTCCCAGCCAACCCAACACATTTCCACTGGGTTTCTGTCTTGTATATTGGAGTAAAATGGACCAGATCCACTTACGAATCCTGTGCGGTACTGAGCATCACTTGCAAGATGCTGACATTTCTGGTTTCCTATGAGTTTGAATTACCTTGAATATTTGGACTCTTAGACTTTAGAAAGGGATTAGGCAAACAACCAAAAAAACCCCAAACAAAACCACAAAAAGGGAGAGAAAAAAACCCCTCTCCCTATCAAAGCACTTCTACAGAGCTTTGGAAACAGCAAGACAAAATAAATATTGAGTGAGAAGGAAAAAAGCCAGTATTGCATCAAATACTTGCCCCAGGTCCTACAACAGCAAAAATGAGGTGACATGCAGCCATACATGAGTGGACAACATGTCAGCCGCACAGAGGGTCTCTTCATCGTCACACATGTCCCCTAACTGGCAGTTTACCCCCTCAGACGGAATGTTAAGAGACACAGGAAGAATGTTCTCTTTTTGTAAAGTGTCACATAAAGTAGCTTACCAGCCTGGTTGGCAGAAAATCATATTTTCTGATATCTGATGTCACATTTTATTAGATTTAGGATACTATTATCCTACTTACTTAGGGGTTTAAAAGTATCCTTTTTATAGCTAATGCCACAGGTAGAATGTTAAACTACAGACATTTTGCCATAAAGGACTAGACTGTTCCTTATACACATCTGGTATATTTTTGCCCTAAACAATGTAATAGTTGTTCACTATTTTTTACGCCTTTTTTTTGATCCTTGCACATTTGTCCTAAGTTCATCCAGTAACTGAAGAGTGAAACCAGTTACTGGAACTATAATTTGTAACACTTTTAATGTATTTTAGTGAAATATGATTATTTAATACCCATGGATGGTTTCATCTTAACTCCAGAGCTCAGAGAGCAGTTGTCCTTTCAGTTCAAATAATGGCATTTGTTCTAGTGCTTGGCAGCAGTTTCCACCTGCTAGTAAATAGAAGTCACAGTACACACATGGCAATGCTGGGGATTAGTTCTGAATTAGCCCTTTGCACTTATGTAGAAAAGTTTTATCTTGATTTCAGTTATTATTAGACCTTCAAATAAAACTTTTTATTGAATCAATTTTTCTTTAAACTCTTTAAGCAAAATTTTGATTATGGGTAATGGAGTTCTTTGAACTGGCAGCAGTTTCAACTTGTAGACCTTTTAATTTCATTAATATTGTTTTGTGAATAGAGTCATGCTCCTATTTAAAGCAGAAAAATCTGTGTGTATTTGAGGGCAGAATTTGATTCATACCTTCAAGCACATTCATGATTACCATCAAAAGATCATTTCTTCTGATGTATTCTGGAGGAAAGGCTTATTTACTTGGGTGACATTTGGTTTATTAACATAGATGAGAATTAGCCTTACCCACCCACTGAAATAGAAATGTACCTTTCCTATATCAATTTAAAATCATTTAGTGATTAAACTGTGTATTTTATCCGTAATCAGTCTCTACATCTTTAGTTACTTATCAGTGCTATAATTTAGTGACAGTAAATTGTTACTGACAGGTACCCAGCTGAACGGCAGGTTCTTGGCGTATGGGATAAAACAGTCAGACAAAATGTGTGTCATTCTTGACTTGTTCATACAGCTCTGCTTCAGCCATAACTGTTGTGAGAATGGGGTGGAAGAAAAGAGGATGCTGATCTAATATTACTATTTACTCATGTTCAATAGCATGGGTTTGGCAGGGGTTCTTTAATGTTACTTACATACCAAAGGGAAGCAGCTCCACAGGAGCTCAGAAATAGGATTCAATTTCTGATAAAGGACAAATGCACTTTACAGTATTCACTATTAGCTGCTGCAGGCTTTAAAATCAGAACTCCAGAAGACAGTATGATGCTTTTAGTAAGGAGAAAGAACAGATACAAGTATCACTCGGTCTGTATTATTTTACAGATTTTTCTCCAAAGAGATCTGTGAAAAATCTCATTCTAAAGATTTGAGACTTTTAGGGGAAGAATTGTACATATAAAATAGGAGACCTTCTAAGCAAATGTAAGGATGACATTAAGGGCTCTGCAGCTGAGTAAGCTGCAGTAGCCTCACCACCAGACTAAGCCAACAAGCTTGTGTGCTCTTGGAGCTGCTGGCCTGGACCAGCTTTAGTCTGGTGGCTCACATTTGGTGGTGATAATTAAAGATCACAAGGCACATTTTGCAGGTGAGACGACACTACCTTTAATTCCTTTGGCAGAGCAAAAACAATTTCACTACTTTTTTTGGCCCTAAAGAAACGCAGTAGCTGGCACCAGCTTGCTCCCCAAGGCAGAGCACTTTTGTGAGAAATTTCCAACAGCTATTTTGCATGCAATTTACAATAGAATCATAGAATCACAGAATGGGTTGGGTTGGAAAGGACCTTAAGATCATCCAGTTCCAACCTCCTGCCATGGACAGGGACACCTCACACTAGACCATGTCACCCAAGGCTCTGTCCAACCTGGCCTTGAACACTGCCAGGGATGGAGCATTTACCACTTCCTCTGGCCAACCTGTTCCAGCGCCTCAGCACCCTCACAGTAAAGAGCTTCTTCCCTGTATCTAATCCTTTAGAATAAAAGATACATTCGAACAGCATCAACATAACGACTGCTCAATAAAACCTTCTCCATCTCAGAACTCCTCTGTACTTTGTCAGTAGAATGTAAGAAATGTATGGACTTTACTTCCACTTTTCCCACTCTTTTTTAAAGTTGATCATTCCTTGGGGTAACTCCATTAAGAGACTACCTTGCCCGCTGCACTGACAATGAAGTTTTTTCTCTCTGAAGAGTAGTGTGTCAATGCAATACAACAGCCATGTCCTTTATACTTCTCAGTCCTCATTATATATATTTTCAATTTTTTAAACATTAAGTATTTTTCTGTATTTTCTAAAAAGTATTCATCTACCTCAACACCGTGAGGGGCTCTGTTTCCTTCCATTTGTTGTAAATGTCTAGATGTTAATGTTTTCTACCATTACTGAAAGTAACATCCTGAAATCTGTAATTATTTCTCCAAATCACTCTAGAATTTAGGTTCCTATTTAGATCCACAGCTGACCTTCAAGATTAGTCTGCTTAGTGTACATTTTAGTAGGCCTAATTGTGCTGAAATATGAATTAATTTGGTAGTGGTCTCCCTGCTACCCCAGATTATTTTAAGAAGATGAATGTAACCTTCAGCTGTGTTCTGTAGAGGTTTTATTCCAGAGCCTTTCACTGTGATTTGAGACTGAAAGCTTACCAATATTTGAAGAATGCCATTGAGCACTAGTCTGTATTTGTTTGTCTCCTGAACTCATTCAATTAGGAAAATAATCCATTATGGAAAATCTTGATTAAAAGTTGGTTTATTCTCCTATTTGATTAAAATTCAGCATTACACTGGATCAATTGTTCAGGACTTCTGTGAAACCTGCTCTTGCATCTTACTCACCTTTTCTGTCCTCTGACTATAAAATCTAACGGAGAACAATAAGCATGCTCTAATATTGCGGTTTCGCTTGGTCCTTGACCCTATTCCATAGCAGAATGAGAGATACCAGGACAGCCTGAGGTACCTGGGGGTGGAGAAAATTTTCTTGGCCAGAGGCTTTAGCTCTGTTCCAGGATGGAGACTGTGCTATCACTTATCCCTGCCATAAACTTCATGGGTTTCTTAGCTTTCTGAGCCTCGAATAAAATCTCCAGGATTTAGTTCTTTGCATATTTCCACAACGGCATCAGCTAATCTAAACAAGGCTAATCTTGCCTGCCAACAAAATGTTTTTATAACTCCATACTAAATCCCTAATTAAAATTGCCACCTCGGAAACTCTGCAACAAACAAAGCAGTTGAGGTTGGACTGAAACCTGACAGCTGTGTGACTGCAGAGGATGAGTTCTTTAGCCCAAAACTTACCTCAAAGTCATCTGTATTGTCCTTGTCTGTGTTTAGCTCTCGAAGAGTGTTGCAGTTTAACCACAGCCACTCACTCACTCCCCCAGTGGGATGGGAGAGAGAAAACCAGTGGGTTGAGATAAAGGCAATTTAACAAGTAAATCAAAAGCTGCACATGCAAGCAGAGCAAACCAAGGAATTCATTCACCACTTCCCAGGTGTTCAGCCATCCCCAGGAAATCAGTGCTCCATCATGCGTAGTAGTTACTTGGGAAGACAAACACATCACTGTGAACATCTCTCCTTTCTTCTTCTTCCCCCAGCTGTATATACTGAGTATGATGCCATATAGTATAGGATATCACTTGGGTGAGTTGGGGTCAGCTGTCCTGTCAGTGTCCCCTCCCAACTTCTTGTACACCCCCAGCCTACTCACTGAAAAGGCCTTAATTCTGTGTAAGCACTGCTCAGCAGTAACAAAAACATCTGTATTACCAACACTGTCCCCAGCACAAACCCGAAACACAGCCCACTACTAGGTACCATGAAGAAAATTAACTCTACCTCAGCCAAAACCAGCACAAAGAGCTAACTCTGTGTTCAGAATGCTGAACAATTTCAGTGGGTGAAGTCCTGGCCTTGGCCAAACCAGTGGCAAAACTCCCATTGATTTCAATAAGGTCAGGCTACAGCTCCAGATGTGACAATGAAAAGAAGATATCAGTAATGAAATATTAGTAGGTTTGCTCTTCAATGTATTTTCATTCCCAGTTTCTGTCTCCTTTGGCAAACACGACAGCTTGCAGCAATTAGAAATCTTGACTCAGGAAGATTCTCGGACATAGATGAGGATACTGCCACAGTTCTCAATCAAAACTTCATGGAGAAGCATCTCCAATTTATTCTTAAAGTATGACTAATTCTTTATACTATTTCCACATATAAATTTTCTGCCAACTTCCCCAGTTTTCACACAGGGTGGCTTTTGCTAATGTAGTTGAACTCTAATATTGAACCAACTAACTTCTAACACTTAAACTGCGGCAGCAGGATTGATTTTTTTTCTCTTTTTCAGTTTTCTCACGTCAATTGCTCTTTTGGCTTCTTTATGGGTTTTTCGTGAGGCTGAGATATCATGTTTTGAGAAGTTTGCCTATTGGAAGGTTTAAAAAGTAACATAAGAACCTATACTTTCAATGTATTAGCAGCAAGCCATAATGTTAGCTGTCTTTTATCCTGTTGATGAGTAGACAATAGAAATAATGACATAAACACTGCAAAAGATCTTCAGCTCCTTCAGCATTTTAATGGCTAGTGTCTTTGCTGGCAAACATACGTTTATAAAGTGACATTAGAAACGGTCCAAAATAATGCAAGAAATAGTCACAAATTGGGTACGAATTTATTGAGTTTAATGTTATTTCTACTTAGAATTATTAACTGGAATCAAATACTTGCAGAATTTAGGGAAAACCTATTTTATTACCTCAGACTGAGAGGTGAGAGTGAAATTAATGTGCATAAATAATGTGGGCGGGTGCAGCTGAGAACAGTGGAAATGGGAGAGTTACTAAAATAACTTGGAGGTCAGTATTTGTGATGAAAATAGGTAGGATTTATGGCAAAGTAATTCAATCAAATAATCTGAAGCGGGTCAGAAGTATTTCATTCTAATGTAGTGTTATAAAATCTATAGACATTGTGCAATTAAATGAAAAGCAAAAGCAAGCCATAGATTGCTGCTGAAGAGAAGAGAATAAAAGAAAAAGCGAAAGAAAATGTCAGCTGCAGAAGATCTCATTTTGGAAACCTACAATATGTTGATTGATAGGACCAGCATTTTTCAAGCTCTGTCACAGCTGAAGTATAAAGCTGTCAGCACCCATGATAATGATGGATGCTCTAAAACATGCAAATAGCATGAAAAATCATTTCTCACATAATTTTGGAAGAAGAGAGGAGTTGTGAACTGAGAGGGGAGGGGAGGTCAAGCTTAACATTCAGCCAAGAGGAATAGGCGGCTGCCTTGCTGCTGTTTGAGTTGTTAATTACTATGCAAGTGAAACAATGAGTTATGCTGGCCTTCTGCAAATGTTCCCACGGAAATTGTGTTGTGGCCAGTGGAGGAAGAGAGGCAGAGCCGGAGCTTTGGAGCTGAACACAATGGTGAGCTCCCCTGGAACAAATCCGCGCAAAAGGGAATCTGCTCCGGGGGCTGCCGGCGCTTTCAGGAATGGGTTGCTTTAAGAACATGCTGTGTATTTCAGAGGTGACATTTACAGTATACCATCAATATTGGGGGTGTTTCAGTTAATTAGCCGTTTTTATTAACACTGAAGTACAGTAAAACCCGACGTAAGTGTTAAGAATGTAAATTAGCGCTATCGCCAGGCTGGTCTAGCGCAAAGCAGTGAACTATCACACGCTGCCCCCATATTTATGGTGCTTTTTATTTGCTAGACCGAGCAAAGGTTGCTCATACTTCCAGCTGATTTTCACCTCTGGTGCATATGCATGTGCTTGCGTGTGCCAAAAGTCACAGGAAGCAACAAAGCTGTGAGTGCCATCTTTTGTCGCTGGACTTTATTTTCATTAATTGTGCCAAAATTATATTAACATCTGACTCTGGTGAAAAAGCAATATACTTTCATGCTGGTATTGAGGGTTCTTTTAAGAAAATAGTTAAAATCATGCACTATATAGCATCCCACCTCAGTTAAAAATGCACCATATAAAATAAAGCATTATTTATATAAAGCATCTTGCCTGGGCTCTGTGAAATGATAAAAGCCAGCCAGCCGAAATCTCTTTCTATTCAAAACTCCTTATTCCTCAGTCCTTGTTCCATATTAACGTTTGATTATGTCTTACTTTCAAAGCTCTGCCTCATTCAACGCAGGTCTACATACTGGATCTTGTCTCTACTGAACCTTTTTGCTTACTTCATCCCACCAAAAATATCACCTTAATATGAGCCCACCTCTGTGTTTTTAAGTCTACTTCCACATTTGCCTTTGATTTTATATATGATGTTCTTTGATCTTAGGGTTCCTAATAGCAATTCCTAGTCACTCTAGACCCTCCTAAATAAAGACCGACTGATATCAGGTCTTTAAACGTGTCTGTATCCTTCCAATAGTCATGTCCTTCCCAAATTCGACAATAACGAGATAAATAGATTTAATAAGATTTATCCTAAGTCTTTAACTAAATTGTATATATTCAGTCTTATCTGTATTTGTGTCTTAGATTGCAAGCTCTTAGAGGCAAAGACCACCTCTATTCCTGGTGCGTGTACTGCTGAACACAGTGTCACAGTCCACAAATTACAAGTAATGAGCAATGACGATGGACCTTATTTTCTGCTACCTTCCATCTTATTGCTATTTACCTCCACACAAAACAAGTGTCAAAGAGGTGACATTAGCAAGCCCTGTGGTTCCTCAGCAGCTCAGCATGTTTTAAGTTGAACTGCCATTCATAAAAGAGGACAAAACACTGAACACTCCAGAAAAATATATCTAAACATTTTACTAAGTTGCAAGTTGGATTTGTCATTGAATTCTGAGTCAATCCATTTCGTACTTCATTTTGTTAAATATCGGTACTGTTTCTGCATAATCAGGCTCCGGTGTTGCTGTTTCAAACAGCCTTGTAGAAGGTAATTATTCAAGAAAACCAGGTTTTGAATTACTCATGTTCTGATTCTTTTTTTCCCCCCTGTTGGATTTCATCCAGACCTCGAGCAATACCTGATATTCATGTCCAGATACTAATAATGCCTCGTATTCGTTATTCAGCAGGCTT
>NW_009936038.1:10247-17871 GCF_000696875.1 Nestor notabilis
GCTCTTTTGCACTTGTTCAGTGCATTTTAAAGAAATAATAACTCACTGTTGCTGTTGGTGAGTTCACATCTCTCTTTATGCTGCTGTTTTACTCCTACTGTTAAGATGAAAAGGGTCCAAAGGTAGGTGGGTGTCATGGAACCAATAAATTGAGGCTAAACGATATTTATTGTTCAAACTCAGTTAAAGCTCCACTAACTTTAAATACAGATTCAGGATGTCACATGGATTCGTCACACTTCTGATTCTCAGACTTTACGGCCAATGATCCAAAATGCACAATCACTCACCTAAAAAGGGAGGGCTCAAATAATACCTTAATGCCCTGGATGCATTAGGAAGACTCTCCCCCTTGCCACAATTAAAATGCACGTAACAAAAACAGCGAGGTATTCCTGCGAGCTTTAAGTGAGGCAACTCTCCAGAAAGCAGCTGCAAACACTGCCCAGCATCTAAATTACCAGGCAGAGTTTACAGAGCAGAGATGAGAAGCACTATGGCCAAGCAAAAAAAATCCCGCTCATCTAAAACATGGCCCACAGCCAACTTCTCCCAATAATGGTAGGTGACAGGCCAGAGCTGATCCAATGTGCATTTTAATTGGTGGCAAACTGAAGTAACAAGCCATTGCTGTTCATCTGTCAAAGAAGGAAAAAGACCCCAAACAACATGTAGCACTGTGTTTATTTTATTAGAGTATGTATTACATGTAGTTGTATGTAAATGAGTTGAAGGTCTCTGGCACGAAACAGGAACAGAAAGCTGATTTTTCCCCACTAATTTCTTAATACGTACATTTGCAGAAGAGAAACAAATGGGGAAAGATAACATCTGTGTGGTCTGATGGAGTGAAGAAGCCCTGAGTCGTACTTAAAGCAGCTTGATAAATTGATCAGCAGCAGCTCACGCAGGTTCGGTGTCTCACACAGGTTCTCAGAGGGAAAATGGCAACTCTGTGTAATGATGCTTTTGCTTCGCTTAAATACTGTGAAAAAGGGAGAGAGCCTAATGTGGGCTTTTCAGAGCAAAAGCATGCCACTGACTTGAGAAAGCTTCCTTCTCATTTTAAGCAGCTTCCCGAGGTTTTAACTGTTTTCGATCAGGTTTTACTTTAAAGCACTAAAACTCGTACCAGGCCCTTGTTTAGCAAACACCCTTCATTAGCATACATAGCACCTTCTCCCTCTCTGGTTTTTGACTTACTTACTCTTTTTTAACCTCTGTATTAACAAAACAAATCCGATCAGCCTGAAGAGGTTTCGGAGCAGATTGCATTGTTTAAGGGCAGGCTTTTGAAACCAAAAGGACTCTAACCAATTTCTTACGGCCAAGAGGTGGGTACAGTTTCATGTGTTGCAGAGTATACATGTGCTGCTCAGGAGAGCACAGATTGCATTCCATCAAAGGCAATTTTTCAGAGGTTGTCCCTCCTTTTGCTTTCCACGAAAATGAATCTATACCATTTACATGGAGCGCTTAACCTTCAGACTGTCCTTACTACAGCAACACTACTCCTATTGCAGATACATGTTTACTTAGATAAATCTAATTTACCCTTTGTTAATGCATGCTGTCTTTACTTGCTATATTACATTAAAGTAGAAATAGAGTTACAAAAAAATTATCTTGCTTAAAATCATTCATAAGCTTTCATCAAGGGAATAAATTTACCAATTTCTCTCTTAGTTTATAACCATCCACTGTACTAACTTGACCTTTACCTAAACAGGGCTATAATTGCAGTTAAGATTATATAATTTACAATAACAACAAAAAATTACTTTTGAGGAACTGCTACTGGGCAAGAATGTCTCACAGCCATTAAATGCATCATTCATCTTGAGAAGAAAATTATTCTTATCCACGTCGACATTTTTAACATAAACTGTAGTACTCTCTGTTGGCACTTTTTTACGTACCCATTAATCTCAATAGTAAAGCATAAGTCTCACCCACCTATTCTCTGAAGTTTGGATGTCACTACTGTGTACAATAAAAATTGTATATTCATGAACTCCATTTGTTTTATGTCCTTCTCTCTGTCAAAGTCTCCCAAGCAGCATATGCTTTGCTCTGTGGAGAATAAAATCAAATTTGTCTGTCTTGTCATATTGTCATCAAAGTGATACTATCACAATTAGATTAACATTTTGTGAAGGAGCTGAAGGGAGGGAAAGGAAATAGGAACAAATTATAGAGAATCCCAGTTAACCCTTTCTCTAGCATGAAGCCCCCTCTCAGTGGCAATCAGAGACAAGGAATCAGGATCCAAAATGAGCTATCACAGTCCTCCTTGGAGTCAGCGAGGTTACTTATCAGCCTCACAAGGTATGTTTTCATCCGGAGGGCTGTCATTAGTGGTGAGAACAGCAGCTGTTTGGAGCGAGTTGCTTCCCAGGCTTTTCTACCATGAAGAGTAAGACCCGGTCCTGCCGGCTGCTGGGAGCACGCTGGGGCTCCTGCTCCGGAACAGCACGCCAAGCTGGTGTGAGATGCTGCAGGGCCATGGGTATGTCTGCCCAACGGAAAGGAAGAGTTTGTGAGGAAAGCAAAAAGAGCAACTGGTTCTTTTTTTCAGTTCTACTTTCACATCTATTCATTTGTTAAATGAAATTGATGATTTGGTCATATAAACGGACAAAAACAAGCCTGTTGGTTATAGGTGAAGAAAGTGTCTCTAAATTCACCCACGCTGTGCAGAATTGCATTTCCCCACCCCCTTCCAGTGTACCATGTCCATGCAATAAATTATGCTTATGCAGGACAAAGATATATATCTGTACAACTTACCTTCTTATTACACTTGCATCTGGGGATTAATTCTAACATGAACAGTGTCTGATCCTTATTCTTCAAGGCAGGCCTGCCAAGGATGTATTTTCTCTTCATTCTTACCCACCAAACTGATGAATTTGACTGCCGGGCACACACGTCGCAGCACACACACTCTACCTTAGAATTGCAATGAAAGTTATCAGCTGTTCAGCTTGGGGCTGTTTCTTCAATGCATTTTCTGTAAAGTCAGGTGGTATGGAGTTACCATATTTTGCATTGCACAATACCCAAAAAATGAAAAATTAATTAAATCACTGTTTAAAAAAGAACCAATAGGAACTCGTATGTCTCCACTTAGAACATTACAGCATTTCCCACTGACAGGAATGTGTTGCTGACATCTCTGGGAAACAAATTCTATTCTCTCTAGTCAAATACATTCTTTTTCTTAGCCCTTTACTGTTCTCATGTGCAAGAATTTAAGGACATCAGCTCTTTTATGTAAGAGAAAAACAGAGAATCACCTAGGACTGCATCTTTGTGGTATCTTACATGCCACGAAGCTTGCACATATTAGCCAAATAATATGGGAGAACACTGTACATGAAAAAAGTGAGAAATTCAGTATTTTTTTCCCTGTTTTGTTTTAAATGTTGGTGTTTGAAGATGGGATCATAGGACAGAGCGCTGCAGACAGAGTGTTGGGAAAGGAAGGGGGAAAGCATACTAAAGGGATGATGATCTTCCTTCATATTGGCAAAGGAAGAAGCGAGAGGACAGTGACAGGTATAGGAAATAAATAAGAGGAAGACAAGAGCTAGCAGAGTAGTGGTATTCTCTGGCTGTAGACAGTTGCTCACCCCTGCCTGAAAGCAGAGAGAAGATTTTGCTACCTTTTCAGACACAAGACCTATGGGCTGATCTCATGAGTGCCCTCAACTCTCACTGAAGTCAATAGGAGTTAAGGGCGTTCAGCACTTTCCAGGGTCAGGCCATGTATCACTTAAAAATAACTCACCAACATTAAACATCATTAAAGAAACTAATGCTCATTAACTAGCAATAGACCACTGGGAAAGGATCAATAGTTGTCTCTAAAATCATCTTACCTGTTACAGTATATGCATACTCTACTTAATGACAGTGAAGGATAGTGACACTGAATGATAGGTCACTGATGACAGTAAATGGGAAAGACTGCTTCTTAATTAATCAGGACAGTATTAGCAAAGAATTCCACTTAACAGGAATACGTTTGGGGGCCTAACCAGGTGATTAGGAGGAATGATGTTCTGACCCCCGGTGAAACAAAGTGGCAGCTTAAGAAGAAATACAACGAACACTCTCTTTATTCTTCTCTTTTTCTTCGGAACAAAGAAGTGCTGTATTTCATCTCACATTTTTTCATGGCATTGCTTTTCTTTAATTGTGTCTTAATAACTGGAGAAAATAGTCAGGCAGGCTGATTCTGAGCCTGCCAATGGAACAGATTCTGCACTAATATGCTGCTCTTGTTGAACTGAATGGCTCTTGTTCTGCAGCCCTTGTTTAAGGAGAGGTTTTCCCACTTTTAACCGGAGTTGTGTTTTTCCTTGGTCTGGCTTTGAGACCATCATTTGGCAGAGTGTGAACAGTCAGGGCTTGCATGCCTTGTATGACATGTGGAAGCATTGCAGAACTGGGCTCAAGTTGGCTGTATTTTCCCTTTTCTGATTTGGTTGTGGATTCCCTTTCCTACAGGATCTGCATATGTGAAATCACAGAGACCTCCAGTTGTGGAACGCTTTCTGCAGCCTTCAAGGGATTCTCTCATGGCAGTTTTAAATAGAAAATAAAAGCAGCACAATCTTATCTGCATTCCACTGGTACATAATGACCCTCCCCATCTGACTGAATTTATTGTAATCCCTATAAACCTAAACCTCAAAGAATTCCAATGCCTTGTGCATCTCTCCTGTCCTAATTTATGGGAAGTTGGTAATGTGCCATCTGGAGGTTTCACTGCCATTGGGAAGCACGTTCAGCCCACAGTGGAAGCAAGTCAGGCCAAAAGGAGAAAGAAAAGAAAATGCAGGGGAAGGAGAAGATCTGGCTTCAAGGAACAAGAGTCATGAACTCACACAGATAAAAACTACATTTCAAAACATCAGTTTTAACTGGCATGATCAGCACATACACAGCCAGTAACCCAAGGTCTCAACCTAAGGACATTAAGCAGCATTACAGGGCAATCCTTCCACAAGGACAAAATGTTCTTGAGCAATTTCTGCACTGTATTAGACACAAACAGGTTTTTCCTCAAAACTGAAGTCGTGTCAGGCTTCTTGCTTCACCTCTCTTAATTTTCCCTGAACAAACATATTTATTGTGGTGGTTTCAAGTAAATTTCCACTTCACATACTTTTCCTGTGAGACAACAAAGGGCTTATTGGTGGGGGGAGCTTTTAGGCTGACTGGCTGGTCTACACTCAGGTCATCAGAGGTCTGAGACCCATTTTACTTATTGAAAAAATATGCCTGGCTCTGATTTTATTCCTTTTATTAAGCTACTTAAACAAAAATAACATTGAAAACTGTATGTCACCAAAGTCATAATTACTAACCTATGAAAAGAGCAATTCAGCTGTCAGACTGGATCAAATCAACAAGTTAGACACAGTACTGTGAAGCATATTAGATCACAAAACATGTTAAATCATCCCATTAATACTAAAATAATCAACCCTAGCACAACCTTAAACAGATTCCCTAATACAGCCTAAAGAGGATGTTAAGAAGGCAGATGTGCGTTCGTTACATACACAGATTACAGAACCTCTCAATATTGAAACAAAATCACCATCTAACATCTGATTCATGTCCTCACACCAGTTATAAAATTTTCTCTTCAAACCCTCACTTTCCCTCTTCATGGGTAAGTAAATCCTTGTCTCTCAGGCTCTGTCTACAACAGAGGTACCGAGATAGAGGTAACAGCACTGTCTAGCAGAAGAGGCTCCTGTTGACAAGAAGGTACAGAATAAAGTTTGAAATCACTCACCAAAGGCAGGCCCCCTTTTCCAAGATACTATTTAATTTCCAGAATACCATAATAGACTGAGGAACTATGTTACTAAAGTTTTCTTTATGAACGTTTGACTCTATTTACCTTACACAAACAGTTGTAGTGAAAAAAATCACAGTTTACAACAGCATCAAGACTTCTCCAGCGGGTTAGGCAAAGTTTATTTTGTGCCAGCAGCAGAGTGAGTCTTCCCAGGCACTTCCATCTCCTCCCTGATGTCTTGCAGCACTGAAACTGTGCAGCTTCTTAGCCTTGGTTATTACTGTACGCAGACAAAAGAGTCAGCATTTGCACCTTGCGAGCTGCTGTGGTCCCAGGGAAGGTGGGCTCATGCAACAGGAGTCTTTAGTACCACACATAGCCGTGGTTTCTTGTCCCATCAGTCTGCTACCCTGCATAGATGCCTTCGTGATCTATGTCAAAATCTGTCTCAAAGTACAAAGTTCAAAGGGGCTAGGAGGTCTTCCTGTAAATGAAAGATGATTTTGAAATGTAAATTATTACATCAAAATTTAATTGAAAGATGTATTCACAGACTTTGCAACTCTATCTTTTCTGGGTTCTAGGAAGTTAAGAGCCATGAGGTCCCATGTGCATTTATTCTGGGTTCAGGAAGAGGTTGAAGACTGATGATCTGACTTTCCCTCACACATTCATATTGGAGACTCTGGATGAACAGCTTTCCCTGAGACATCTTCTGAACCAAGACACTAACCTGCTTGCTCCTCTAACCTCCTCAAGAAGTTTAACCAGATCAGACACAAAATAAAATGCACTGTGTTCAGAATAGAATGTATTTGTCTTGAACCAATTTGTGAGAGCATCATTTTAATGAGCTATTCAAAAATAGCTGGTGTTTTGAAGACAATGGAGTCTGCAAGTCTGACCTTCCCTCTGCCCAACACTAAAAAAAGTCTAATTACAAGATCACGGTGGGGTTTTTATTTATTTTCATGGATTTGGGGCAACATTATGTCACCAATCCAAAAAGCATATACGAAGAGATTAAAAGCAAAAAGTTTCCCTGTTGGGAAACCTCCCCACTTTTCTGGAAGTGGAGACCCTGTACAGCAAAAAACTACAAGATTCACTAGGATAGAGAAGAAGTAATAAGGATGCAGCAGAATTCAGTAGTCCATTGGCAAGGTGTGCAGCTAAGGTAGCCCGGATTTCCTGTCCTTATCACTGGATAGATCACAGGAGCAGCCATAGGTATTGCTAGTGGGAGTGAGGAGTGGGGCCTGTGCAGTGGGAGCTGGAAAATTAACTTTCTTCTTGTCAACTATTATCAGTGGTACTTTCCCCATTGCACAAATGAGCCAAAGGAACAAAATGGGATACCTGTAAAAGAGGGAACATCATCTTCAAAAGTTCCCACTTCCCACATTGACTTACCTGGTAGGATCTGATAGCAGCAGTACTTCCAGTGACTGAGCCATTGCAACTGCACTAGTAACTCTAAATCACAGCACAGTCTGCCACACTCCTCCATGCTCCATCAAGGCTTAAAAAAGAAGAAAGAAATATCACATTCATTTATTCCTGTGGCTTCTTGATCTTGGAAGAAGCAGTTCAACACCTACAGAATATCTTCCCTAAGGAGACAACTGTACAAACAAAGTTCAAGTATCCCATCATTGATTGCATGTGTTTCATACTAAGCTCCTTTCACTATAATGCATTTTCTACAATAGCTGATAGATTTTTCCAGGCTTCCTTTGGGAGCCAAAAATGACTTTGCTAAAGGATTGCTAGAGATTTGTAAAAGCTCTTTTTCTCTTTCCC
>NW_009936038.1:17902-31146 GCF_000696875.1 Nestor notabilis
AAACTCAATTCTTGAATGAACGTCTGAAAATCTTCAGAAATACTTTTAAATACACATGGAGTGTCTTAAAAAGAAGGAAATGATGCAAGCAGAACACAGGTGGTGGTACAAGAACATGCTAAATTGCTCTAGCAATTTGATTTTCTAACTAACTTCATGATACCACAGGCTGTGTAAACCCGAATCAAAACTCTCTGTTTACACTCTTATCAACCACTATATTTATTCTGATGCAGAGGCCTTCATTCCAGCAAGCATCTCTGTCCAGAAAAGTATTGACATTTCTGCTTAAATTTAAATTTAAGCCCCATTCGGTATGAGGTAAAGGACATTTAAGCACCTGTATGCCTAAAAAGAGACTGTCAGAGGGCATATTTGAGTCAGAATTTTATTAATGTTCCCTGAAGGTTATAGAAGATCAAATGGGTAGATTGACTTTGCATTGTATTGCAGTGACTTTGTACAATGTTTGGGAAAATGAAACCATTAATGAGATATCACCTGAATATTTTCTTCGTTGACACTCTGGGTAATAAAATGTGAAATCCTTTATTTCCCCAAATGAGGTCAGCACACGTGGATAATTGCCTGAAACAATATAATTTTTGTTTAACTTGTTTAATTGTCTAGGTAACTTGTTTGTTCAAAATCAATATGCACTAAAAAAAATAATCCTGTGGTTTGACTTGTGAGAAGCCCTGGCTTTCATGATTAATACTGCAATCCCTGCTGGCAATCCTCTGGTGGCTGGGCTTAACCACATAACAAAAAGCAGTTGTTCCCATACAGAGTTTTCAGTTTAAATAATCTGGAATTACACAAGAGTCATCTTCTTATCTACTTTCCAGGAATTCGGAGCAGATTCATATTCATTCCTTATATTTGTATTTATCTGTGCTTTCATCCTCTCTTTTGCATCTGTCATAAAACCAGCTGGAAAAAAAAAGAATGTTTGAATCCCATATTGGTAGCCACTTAGCATCTCTTATTTATGTGAAAACCAAAACAAAACATAGCATAACAAAACTGAACAAAACACAGAAGTATTCTAAAGACAAAACATAGAGGACTAGAGAGACGTCTCCTGAAAATACTGAGATATCTTTATGAGTATACCAATAAAACTGGCATCTAGCCACAGTTTGGTGTTTTTTCCATCTTTGGTACTAGATCCAGATGCCTGGATTTTGTCTGCTGAAACAAGTTTGCATCTTAATGCTTTAGCATCTGATTGCCAAGCTCTCCGCATGGAACTCTCCACTTGAATTCTCAGCTGGAAGTGCATATAACATACTCGTGTGTGGACTTGGCAAGAGGAGCCCGACACGCTGGGCAGTACATGAATCCTCTTCACCATCTTGCAGGATCAAATCCGTATCCCAAGATCCAACACAACTCGGAGCATAAAGGTTGCCAGATCCACATTTATGCTCAAATAAGTGTCTGGCTTTTCAGGAATTGCCAAGAAAAGAGCACTGACTTCTTGCTTCAGCCAACCCCAAATTTATGCCAATAGACAAATTCATCAGCATTAAAGGGGTGAGATCCCTCGCTAGCATACATCTGTTTGAAGAGTTCTACTGATGTCAAAGTAGCGTCACCAATTGTTCTAGTTGAGGGTCTGGCACAAAAATACTTCAGAATGATGAAGACTTAAATTTATAGCTCTGTATCAATTTAGCAGGGCTTTAGATCCCTCATTTTAATGAAATAAGTGCCACTCAAAGTCTGCATCACGTTTCAGTTCTTCTCACAATAGTGGCCATGGTAAGGAAAGAGTGGACACTGCCAGGTGGAACAATTACAGTCGAACAAGAAAGAAAAGGGGAAAGAAAGCAACTAAATCAACACGCTGCATCCATTCATTTTACTGTGTCATTTAGCATATGGTCACTCATGTGATCAAGACAGTAACTGGCATTTTTCCCAGTTAATTCACCTCTTTTCTTTTCCCTTTGTCCTCTGTTGTAGCACCAGTCTTTCAGCAAGATTTCAGGTTGCAATCCCCTTGGAGAATGAGTGGTCCTTATTAAGTGTCTGGAAAAATACAACTTATTAGTGCATTGAGACTAATTATGGTGCTATCTTAATCAAATAAAGGATCTCAATAAAAAAACCCAACAAAACAAAGCACACTTGATGTAAATATTTTTTCTTTCTCTCTGTTTCTCTCCCTTTATATAAATTACCAATGGAATGAAGTCCTGCAGCTGTGAAAGCTGTCTTAATAAAGTAACTTCTCAAAAAGTAAGGGTTTTTTCCTGAGGTCTGGTGGTTGCATTGGTGTGACCTGACTAATACTTTGCAGAGCTTAGCTGTGAATCACTCCCTGCAAATAAAAGGCAAGGAACACGAATGTTTGCATGCCTGCTCTTCATAACTACATTTCTGAAGACGTCCACTGGATTTTGATATCTGTTCAGCATCACATGTCTGAAGTCTAGACAAGTGAAGTCTAGATATCTGTAGTACCCTGACATGGTTTTTTACACTATTCATGAATTTAGATGTACCTTCAAAACACAGAATGCTGTTATGCTCAGTAAAAGCTGGGCTCTATCTTGATGCAAATATATTTAGCTTTGACTGATATCCACTGCATAAACAGTGCAATGCAATGAAGGCAGCTGTGCTATACGGATGGGTACTATGCGGGATCCTAACTGCAGAGCAGGTAGGCAAACCCTGCTTCTGTGGGAAAGATCAAGAAAAATGAGTATTTCTCAACCTGTGTACACCCAGGTGTCCTAAGGTCTTCGAAGAGTATGAAGAACAGTGCTGTTCAGACACCATTTGTTGGTGGTTTTTTTTCTCCTTTATGTTGTTTCATTACCTGGTAATAAATTAGTAAAGGTAAGAGACTTTGTTTGCACACCTCAAGTCCAGGAGGATGGCAATTCCCAGAACTACATTCTACCTGATATGTTCAAGGACATGCAGCTGACACAGTGGGCCTCTGACTGCAAGACAGACAGCTCCAGGCCACAAAGCTGCTGTATAAAACCGTCTACATCTGCCTAAATTAAAACTGACAACTAGCCCTGGTTTTGTAGTGCTGAGTTCTCAACTTTTGGACACCAAAACCTATCCAGAAAAGGAAATAGAGTACATCAGATTGTTGGGTTTTTTTGCTCCACTTTTTTTTTGGTAGAAAAACCCTTTAAAGATAAGCATTTAGTTCTGAAAGAAATGCAACTGGAAATTTATGTCAATCACACTTAAATACGATACAGTGTTTTCCCTAAAAATAGAGCTTGTTAAGGAGAGGAGTTAAATTTCATAATAAACCACTGCATTAAATAGAAACAGACATTTAATAATAAACCTCTGCATTAAATGGAACCAGCAGGTAGAATAGAGGACTTAAAGAGAGATTCCTGGAGCTGCTTTGCAGACTTTGCTAAATTGTAACTCCAAATGAGCTGATGAAGACTAATGTGTTAAAAACAGCCACTAATTTCAGGTACCAGATTTCAACCTTCTCCAAAAAGCGACGGATTTTGGGGTTCTGACTAGTCATAACTCCCTATAAGTTGGGTGTCCAGGGCATCTGAAAATGAAGGCTTAGAGACACCTGATTTAATCTGCTTCACACTCATGCTATGAGTGTTCTCATTTCTCAAAGTTTAACGCTTGAATTTTTAGGGCAAAAATATTACATAACAATTCACTAAAAATCTGTTTATTAAAAGCTGCCATGAAATTTGGTGGGGCAAAGACCATGGCGTGAAGAGCCTGACTGTATGGTTGTGAACACAAACTGCCATCCAAGAACTTCTGAAAATGAACAGTGTGACTTTTCCAGCTTTCCTCAGTAACTGATAAATGACCTTACAGCTCATTAGAATTGGCATTATTTCTCTTGTTTTCATTTTGAGGGGACGGGCATTTCTGCTTATGCAAATGCGTTCTTCATTTGGTTGTAATAAATAATAAAATGATGAAACTAGCGAACACTGTTCATAGTTCCTTTCAGGTTTTGGTGTAACAGCTTTGTCACGGCTGTTTGGTTTTCAGGTTTGCTTTATTATATCTTTGTTTTAAAAATGAGCAAAATATTCTGGGTGAAGTCTTGCATTACTCTTTGTTCCGCAACATGTTTTGTTAGCGAGCCCAGGGTAGTATCTAAAATAGTATAAATCATCAGTTTTTAATCTGGCAGGAAGTAGATAGTGGCCCATTAAACTTTCGTAATTAAATTTCCCTGCACTCCCCCATAGAACCATTATCTGAGTTTTCTAATTAACACAAGAGGAGGGAGTAAATTCAGAGTGATGGGATCTATAGCCATCCCCTTTCATTTTAATGACCTTTAATAAACTTTTATTACTATTGATATTGATAATTAGAATACACCCTTTCCTCTGCAATGTGATTCTCAGGGCCTTGTCAAAAATTGAAAAATTCTTCCTCAAAGTTGGGGCACGGCAAACAACTGTGTCCTCAAACACCCAGAATCCAGAGCCAACAACATCAGCAGGGAAATGAGGCAGTGTAGGCAAGTACGTTGTGAATGTCCTCTCTCACACGTCTCTAATGGGTTATGCCTTGGTCCTGGTCCACCACAGCCCTCTGCTCTTGCAGCAGAGCCTCCCCCAAATGGGCTGACACAAGTGCTGAATCATGAGGTGCTTTCATGACAGATAACCACAAGGAATTATGCAGAGTTCATTTACCTTACTTTACTTACAGCTTTACAGAGGTCAGACACTAGAGAGGAGGATTAACCGCCGTGACACGTAGTCCTTCCTTAGATTTTTCATCGATGGCTTTTATACTAACTAAACATTTTTACATGGAGCTTTTATAGGTATGTCAACACTTCTAACCTCATTGTAGCATCAATACAGCATGCCTCATATATCCTCTTTCATGTAAGCAATTATGTTCCCATCAGCATTACAGTGGCACAGGTTTCATTGATCAAATGAGACACAAGCTTGAGAAGAAGAACCTTCTCTCTGCTGGACACGTAAGGTGAAAGGCATTCTGCCCTCCAAACCAGGAGGTACCTATGCCAACAAACAAAGTCTGTGTCTGTTTACACCTTCCTTTGTGCAACCAGTCTTCACGACATGAGTTGCCCTGAGAACATCATGAAGCAGTTCTAGCTAAGGACTTTGGGCAGAGGGGCTACCTTCTCATGCACAGACATATTGTGATGGCCTTCTCTTCAATCCACAGGCTGGCTTTGAACCTAAAACTACATGTCTGGAAAGAATCCTCTAACAGGAATTTCATTTCCTACCCCACATCGCTCTCAAGCATACACATAGATTTAAACAGGTGAGCAGCCCCCACAACTACAGCTGCTCATTCACTACAAACTATGTGGGTCTCCCCTCATCCCTGCACTTCCTGTGGGGATCTCCAGACACCTCCTGGTGCTTTGGCCTGTGGATATTGGACAGTCTGACTCCCCTGCCTGGCCTTTTCTGCAGTCCCATGTGGACATCCCAAGAGGCCTTTCCTTCTGACAGAGCAAGGATATCCACTCTGGAGAAGCATCTGTTACCCAACTACCTTCAACATGCAATCAAATTATAGTTCTTCATAGGCTGGGCTCCATCCACGGTCAGCAACATAACTTCACTACTGGGTGTTCTGAATCTCAGACCTGTACTCCTCAAAGCTGAATGTCTCAATGTTTTGGAGAAAGATTTTAAGTTGAATCCAGAAGTTGTAATTTGGGACCATCTTCATTTTTCAGTAATTCTTCTTGATTGGGGGTTATGAGCATTAAGATGTTTAATGTCAAACAAAACAAGTTGCTTATGTAAGCATAGGTATCAAATGCAGCAAAAACGCAGAGAAAATGACTGAAAATTTATTGTAAATAAAAGACACGAGAAAAATTTTGTTTTCCAATCTTGGTTTTGAATGTCTTTTTTTCAGACAAATGGAATCCCAGGTCAAACAGATTGCGTTAAAAAAGGAGCGCTCTCTGAAACAGCCAAGAGTCATTGCAGGTTAGCTGCGAAAGACAGAGCAGCTAATATAATTGTAAAACATGAAGAATGCCTTTCCTGTAAGAGTATGAAAAAATAATAATCTTCATTCAATATCAACACTCAGTCATAGCTGGTGCAATCCTAAATTTAGATATGGTAAAAAGCAATCATTAAATTGAATTAGAGAGCTTATTAAGGAGTTGATCTTTCCTTCTGTTGTTTGAACTACTGATGATCAGCGTTTAAACTCATTCTAGAAATGCAATCTGAATTACATCTATGTTCTTGCCTCTTTTCAGTAACTTCAAAACATTCATCTGATGTTTGGGAGTGAACTCTGCATGTCCCCACCCCCATGACTAACCAAGCTGGTGTCTGAAATGCAGTGGTAGGCATGAGTGGTAGGTATGAGCTGGGTGAAAGAGGAGAGAAACTGCTTCATGAATAAGGTATGCAAGAAAATTTGGCATATGTTGTTGAAGTGATTATGAGGTCTGTGTGAAAGCAGTAGTAGGTAAATTTTGGCTGGCACAGCATATAGGTACACAAGAGAAAAACCACAGCCAACAGTGTGATCATAGGACAGGAACCAGCTGCCTAGATTTTGCCTTCTGAAAAACTAACAAGGAAAAGCATGGGGAGAGCTCCTCTGTGACTTAGAGTATGAGGAATGTAACAAAGCACGGTTGAACGGGCAGCAAACATGATTTCTACTCGTGAGCAAAAGTCCATATGAAACCCATCTATACGTGTGCTGAGACATCTTTACCACCACCCATTGCAATTATTTCCACTGTTTAGTGTGGTATGGCCACGAGCAGGGAAACAAGTCTGCAGAGAGGCTTTTCTGAGAGCACATCCAGGAAAAGAGAGATGTGATAACCTTGGGAATGTTTGGAATTGGAAATTCCAGAACATTTCTACTGTGAAAGTTTACATACTGGAACACGGTAATGACATACTCTTTCTTGAAAATATCTTCTAAGAATTGCCAGAAATTAATGTTTCAGAAGTAGGATACCTGCCAAATTGGCAGATACTCACAAATGGGCTTAAATTAACTTTTCTGACCTTGTCTGCTGATCAGTTTAGGACTTAAATATAAAGGTGCAAAGTCCTCGTAAATTCTGTCCACATCAACTTCTAATTTTATCATTCTTCAAAAGTGATTAAACTCATCCTTCAATATTAGTCAGCTGTTTTTTCCTACATATCCTGCATCTTTGAGTTGCACAGATGAATTAGAAAAATGAGAAAAGGGTAACTAGCTTACAGAATTCCCCTAACATTATGAATATCAGCTATATTTTTCATCCAGTGGAGATGATGAATATGTCTTATGACCCACCGATGTATTAATTTGCATCCTTGTCCCCATTGCTCTGTTTCAGGCAGTGATGGTTCTGCAAAATGCAAGATTCTACATTAGCAGAATTTAGTTTTATTAGAAAAGATTAATTAGAAAATTTCCACCTGTTCATTCAAATATGAATATATGTATATCTAACGTGATCTATTAATTTGGAACATTTTGTGATGTACTGATTGTTATATACATATACTTGCATATTCATACACAACTCATGTATTTTAGATTTTTGTTTCATATATATTCACAGATAATTCTGTATGTATATGTATAGAGATAGAGAAAAATTCAAAGAGCAAAATATGAAGATGAAACAAAAGGAGTGAAAATGAGAGAAGAAACAGAAGAGGACATAGGAATGATGAAAGAAATGCCTTTTGCAGTAAGGGCAGCACCATGATAGGCCATTCATGTATGCAAATAACTTAAGCAGCATCAAGGACAATGTCTCCAGGTCATTTGAAAAGACCTCTAATCCCTTTGCAGACCTTTCAAAACACTGCTCAAGTTCACCAGGAATAGATGGACCTTTTTCCTACCTCCAACAGGTTACCTCTCTTCCCTGCTTCTCTGTCACTTCCCTGTTTGCTCAGTTCTCTGCACTGAAAAAGTGAAGAAGTCCTGCATGATAAAATGCCAGTAACAAATTTCAAACTTGTTTATATATTTCCCATATTTAAAAATCCTATTTTTTCTGTAAGTGTTTGAAAAGATAGATGGTAATCAGAATTCCATTAATAGACTGCTTGACTTTAATCAGTATGTACAATAATTTGCTGATAATAATTAGATAAGAATTTAGGCCAAGTCAGGAAGAACACTCCAAGCAAAGAAACATCTGTGATAAAAGCATCAAGCAGTCTTTCTAACCATGTACCAAGTTCAAGGTCTCTGATAAGCCACCTGGCTATACCTACACACTCCAATAACCCCAAGCTGGTATTACATTATTTAGCCAGGGAAGGTCTTGTTGCTGGGCACCGAGCTGAGAGGCTTATGGCTCTCTCTCTGTGATGAGACACAAGAATATTTGAATATCATGTAGGCAAAACATGCACAGAAAGCCATGAGGATGGGCATCTGAGTAAGGAAGGCTGGTAGTGACTAGTAACTTTGTAAGTCAGAACCTCTGCATTTTTGCTTCTTTAAGGTTGTCCTTCACTTCTGAGAAGATTCTGTGGCAAAAGTTGGTCAAAATGCATTCCTCAAAACTCCCAATTTCTGCCTTCAGTCAGTAAATACTGTTGGAATCCTGGATGTCAACCCTATAGTATGCCTGCTTCCTTACTGGACTCCTGAACTCACTTGTCATCTGTAAGATATATCTGTTCACTTACATTTTAATATAATTTCTTATAATTTTATCTTGCTAGGAGTTTTCCTGCACAGAAACATTGTTTACTATTTTAATATACTGATCTGACCAGCAAAACATGCTATAATCAGCTATTAAATGTGTGTCCTGACAGCACTGGGAGAACCTGTATTTCTTTCAGCCATAAGGCATCAAGTTTTACTCTGATTACAAGGCAAGAAATGTAAGGCCCATTTACACTAATGACATTCAAATAAGCAAGAACCATGATGTGCTATGATGTGATGGTGACACAGCACAAAGTAAAGAATAGGTAGGTACCAGGACTGGGAATTTGCTTCAGAATTTGACTCCTGATTAGTGGGTTGCATTATATTTAGTTTATCAGTGAGTCTGCAAACGTTATTCTTCTGCTTTTACAGACCTTTTAAATTTCACTTAAACCACGTTAAACTCTTGAAATAAACTGTATTTGCCTGACATGAATTACTAGGAATGAAAGACTGAATGATAAATGTAGCATTCTCTTGCTATTCAGGTTATTCACCCCTACAGAGAACTTTGTGTACAGTCAGTTTTACTGTTTTCTCATAATCAGTCCTTATTCCATCTAAGTATGAGCTGTGGTTGAAATGGGAATTCAGAGGTCCTGGTATAGAATTTTGAATACTGCTACTGCATTGCAAATGCCCTCCATGGGAAACTGTGGTATATCTGCTTGAAGTGTTATTATGGCATACCAGTGCATTTTGTTCACTCTGGACTATTTCTTTTCCCCAAATAGGAAAAAGGAATAGCAAAGCATTTTATAAAGCCGGGATACAACCCAAAAACATTAGTAGGCTTATCCAGGGGCAGGTATGGATTTGCATTTATTTTATGTAAGAAGAATACATTTCAGCTGGTGAAATTATGCTCCTATTTTCACCTTCTTATGGTCTAAAAGTTTTGTTACAATATTGTTTCACTATTTTAATTCTTCAGTCTCACTCTTACTGAAACTTTTTTGTTTCAAAGACCCTAACAAATTTAAGATAATTTTGGAGGGGGGAGGGAGAAGGGTGAGGAAAAAAAGAGAACTGCTCCAAGTTACTAACACACATTGTCTAGGAAAAAAGGAAAAGTCATCTTAGTGAGGGCTGATTGACAATATGCAGCTGACTGACCTCTGTAGTCTTATGAATGCAATTAGTCCATTTGGGGTGAATTTGTTGTCTATTTCGTTGGTAGATGATGTCTGTAGATTTCACTTCTTTTAAAAACCTGAGACTGGAGCTTGCTTTTGCTGAGAAACAATTTCCAAACTGGACAAACAGTTGCCTATGCAATCTGGCATGGAGCCACATGCTGCCTTTGGGAAGGACGTCTTCCACAGCCCTGCTCCTTCATAACCTTATTGCCACTGAAAGGTAATGACAAGTGCTGTGAAATGGCCAGTATAAACAGCAATATTGCTCCTCAACCAGCCCATTCCACAGGCTATATTGCTCCATTCAGTTTTCATCAGAACTCCCCGTTGATTTCAATGAGGACTTAGCTTAAAAAAAAATAAAACACTTGTATAACTTCATTTGCCAACAATGGGATTTATTTTTTTGGTCATTTGCCAACAATGAGATTTATTATTTTTTTTTGGTGAAAGTATAGTAAAAAGAAACATAGAAATTCATTGTCAAATTAAAACGAACTGTTAATTCTGTGCTCTGATTGTTTGCTGTTTGTAACAATTTTCTTCACTTCTTCCTGTTATTACATAGGATTACTCTCTATTACTAAGGTTTCAAGCAAACAACTGCTTGAAATTAGGATGAGATATCGGACAGAGATGAGATACCATGTAGAGTGTATTATATTCTGTGAGGGTTGGATTTACAGAGAGCAGCAGATGCCAGTTGAATCTGAAAATTTCCTTGATTGATTTTCATAGAAAATTTCCAGGAAGAACAAATTTCATCTAAAATGTAGCCAGGCTGTTTTCACAGACTTTCTGATTTGTGTGCTGTGTGCTACTGAAGGTTAAAATAGAGAGTTCGGGATTGCAGTAACAGTGGTTTGAGTATATGAAAAAGAATTTTCAGGTTGACCTTGAATAACGTTCTAGTGGATGGGGTTAAGAAGTTCCCTGGCTTTGTAGGTTTAAAGGTGCATTGACAGTTGGGGCTCTGGATGCAAATAGATAAACAGAAAGCAGAGTTAGAAATCACTTTATAATGGAGCAATGTCCACACAACTACGATGAGAAAAACATATTTATTAATAAAAAGTTATGTCCTTCAACTCCTAATTAATAACAAAGAAAAAAATGCTAGTAGCAATACATGGATAAACGTAATTTATCCTTTAAATGCTTTTACAGAATTATTGACTGTTTATTACTAGGCTTCCTTTCAGTCTTTGATGCTCCTGTACCATAAGAACCATCCGTGACTATTAGGGAGCTACAACCAATATGGCATTGAAGCCATAACTCATCCAGGTGTTAACTACATTAAACAGCTTCAGTAGTTCTGGGACTTACTCTTTACTAATTAACAGAAAAATCAGATCTCCAATCCCAGGATTACTGTCAGGAAAAGGAAATCAAATCTGTAGGAAAACTTAAAGAATGAACATAAGAAAGGCATCAAAAAGAGAACCTTGGCTGACTGTGAAATTTTATGTTATTTTCATTATGGGAAACTTCACTCATCCATATTTGTCTTTTACAAAGGATTATGAATTGAGGACTACAACTCCATAAAATTTATATTTTGTCATCTGGTTTGATTGGTGGAATTGTGTTATTGAGAAGGATTCTGAGATCACATTAGCCAGGAAAGAGTAATGCACTACACCCACTGAAGAACAATATATGTTCTTATCTACCCAGGCAGGCAATCAATTCTCTAGTGCATATATCAATACTGGCTAGAAGTCCACTATTGGCAGATTGTGTGGATGAGGTCTTGATACGGGCTTTACCAGCAATAATTACCATAGCTGAATTCACTGTAGGTTAGACAAACAAACAAGCAAACCACCAACCATGCCAAAACCCCCACAATTGATTAGTTCTCTATCACTGTGAATTTATGTCCATAATATGATAATATAAAAGCTCCTCTCAAATGCACAAGTACAAGCAGTGAATGATTCACTTTTAAACTGTAACCTAAGGAAATGTATTATTTTAAAATACTGACTACTGTGAAATGTCTTTTGATGTTAGGGGAAGTGAACTCCAAAAAGAAATGTCCTGAACCTTTTCAAAACCAAGCTAACGTAAATATCCAGGTAATGTTCCCAAACTGCTTGTCACTTTCATGAACTTCAGGCCCAAAGAAAGCACCAGAGAACATGGGAAAAGCTCTAATTCTGGTTCTGCTTGACTAGAAACTCAGAAGCTTCGTGGATACTTTAATGGGATATCCAGCTAACAGCTAGCCTAGAAAATAGCTCGTGTCCCATAATCATTCTTCCAGCCTAGATTTGGAGACATACCCATGTTTTCAATTATCTAAAATTATTGCAGTATGATTGGTGGTTTACCTAATATTTTGGGTAGGAATTAATTAATTAAGTAACATCCAGGATAATACCACTACATACTGATGGGGAGCTAGGCTCAAGAATCCTAATCTCCCTCCAATCTGTGCTATCTCCAACAACTTCCCAGGGCCAAGATCTTATTCCGTGGCTTCTGTTGCCTGTTGCATAGGGGTCTGCCCAAATGGCCAATGACTAGTACCCTCAGACTTTAGATATACTCCATCAGGTCCTGCAGGAACATGAGAAGATGCCTGCTTCATGCATCTTATCAGAAGATTCAAGCCCTGTACAGCGTTGCTATTATTAGTAATAGCCATAGGTTTTGACCCAACCCTGAAAGACCTCAGGACTGAGGCTTCTCAGACTTACTTTGTCTTTGTTTCTTCTTGATTTAACTGTAATAGTGATTCTCTAATGACCAACTGACTACGGTTTATCTTCAGATAGTACAACCATAGCTTTTATTTTGTTAATACTAACGAGTAATTCTTCTGTGCAGGATGAGATACTTATGACTCTAACACAATGAAACGCTGTAGAGAAACACAGATCTGGTGTGTGAGGAGAGAGGCCTTGAGGAGTTGGGGGCACAAGATGCTGTGAAGTTGGTGAAGGTATAGGATGATAAGAGCTGGGTACACAGGTTTGGCACTGGAGACTACAAGGCTATGAACAACTGCTCTGACACCAGCTGTCCGTGGCAGAAGTACTGATTTAGAGCTGTACTATATGTTTCAGGGGTAACAAAGGGAAAAAAATAGCATCTAACATACATATAGTAAAGCCATATGTAATGCAGGGTTTCAGCTCAAGGTGTAAAAGCCCCAGGTGGATTCTTGAGTGAGGAACATAACACCATGTTCCTCCCCAGGAAGGACTCATGATGCTCGTGACTCACTCCACTGTCCCTGTTCCCACCAGGCTGAAGCCATCAACCTTAGGACCCAAAGGGGCAGTAGAAAGGTGAGCATAGAGCCAGGAAAATGGGTAGATACTGAGAAATGTGCACAACAATGTAACTTTATTACTAAGAATTTTTCTGGTTAGTAGTGTATATATAAATAATACATATAGTAATATA
>NW_009936039.1:0-8447 GCF_000696875.1 Nestor notabilis
CATCTCCCCATACACAGCGAGGCTGCCGCCCAGGCCGAGCCCTGCGCACCCTGTGGGCACCGCAGGCTAGGTCATCTCCTTCAGGGCTCCAGCGCAGCCTTCACCACCTCGACGTGCCGGCCCTGCGTGCTCACCCTCCAAGAGGTAGCAGACGAGGATGCTCACCTGCAGGATGAGGACACGGGGCTGCCTGTTACACCTGCTGTGGGGTGGGACAGGCCAAGGTTTGGGTAAAGGCTGAGGGTTTACGTGCTAATAAAATGGATGGATCCCTATGGCCACATAATCAAAGGTGTTCAGGCATCCCCAGGTGAGCTCCCAATGAAAATGAAACACCTGAGAAAGCTTGGGCCTTGGGATTCGGTCACCTTTGGAGATGCAAAGAGCCCGTCACACTTTGGCCAGAGACAGCACTAGAATACATCAAACTCTACTGCTCTCTGGTTTTTGACAAGTGCACATAGGAATTCAACATGAAGTTCAAATTTCAAAGTAATTCTTTTTTTTTCCACATTAAGCAAAGCCATCTTATCCTCAAAAATACATTCGTCTTGAATTCTGAATGAAATTTTTTTTCTTGCTGTTCTTGGGGTTTGTACAAAAACTTTCTAAAATTAGGCAAAAGTGTGACGTTACAATGACAATATGCTGCTCTACTACAACATCTACTATTCCAAAAAAACTCACTTTTTCTAATTTTGTGTGGTTCCTACTCATCTGCATATTGCTCTGTAATCATGCTGGATATTCCTGAAAAGAGACAAAAGTTAATATTTTAAATGCTTAGTTGTTATCAAAAATTGTATTACTGTGCTCTTACTATAGCTGAGAATACATGGCAGGATTTCTTGCGTTTCTGGCTTTCTGAAAAAAATTATGTTGAAAATTAACGCATTTTTTCCCAGAATAAGTGTTTCATGCTTACTGATGAAATTCAGTGAACCTTCGCTTCGCTATCACCTCTCCTAGTTTCCAAGGAAAAAAATGTAATAAAAGACCTAGCTAGTAACTTTGTACATCCATCCTCCTTACTAGCACTTTGCTAATTGCAACTACGTTCAACAAGGAGACAGAGATGTCAAAAGTCTAAATTCCTAAAAGCTCCCACACAATGGACAGCAGGTGGAAAACCAGAGTAGTACCTCTGTGACTTCCCAACTTTATCACCGCCCATGTAACCTGAGACCTGGCAGTAGCTGGGAAATGTAGGTGGAGCAAAGGGCATGTAACTGGGCCCCAGAAAGATTAAGGAAGTGGGACAAGAGGGTGCCATGCCAATTCTGCTGCTTCTGTATGCTAGCGTAGAAAGTGTTGTTTTATGATTTTATCAAGTATCAGTTTTGTTCATTTGAAGACTGATTCAAAATGGCATAACTTGGCACATGTTACAAAGAGCTTTGTCTAGCCAAAGCATAACTGAAGCAATCAATGAATCCTTACTTTGTGTACTCAAGTTTTTGCTTAAAAAAAAAATAAATTCCTAGAACATAAAACTAAAGTCTCCTGGGCTTGGAAACATGTTTTTCAGAACAATTTCACCATCACTCCCATTTGGAAGAGTAATTTATTTTAATAGTCTTTGACCTCTCTAGATGTGTACTCATACCTTAAATAAAAGACTTAAGTAAAAGACTATCAGAGACAAAAGCCATTACAGACAATTAGAATTAGCAGAATTAAAAGCTCAGTTAAACTGTTAAGGAGGTGTTACTACAGGGCTTTGAGACGTAATCACAGTTGTCCTAATAGCAATTACAAGGCCTTTAAGTCCTGTTGGTGAACAAAACAAGAAGTCTGCAGCAATGAAATCTGAACTATATTATTATCACCTGTATATTAGTGACAAAGCCACATACCTCTGTGGTAGTTAACAATTAGATAAGGACAGCAGCCATCTTCCCTATTGTTTGTGGTGAGCGGACACGCTGATGAGCCCAAACTGAATAGATCCGAAGTTTGCAAGAAGAAAGTAAAATATGAAGAATTAAATTCTCTGAAAAATTTAAGAGAAGAATATATATATATATTGTATATATATATATATAAAAAACCACCAACCAACCAAAGTCTCATTATTGTGTAACAGCGTAAGAGTTGTTAGGCCCAGTACTTGCAGCCTCCATGAATAAGGTAGAGTGCTTCTCCTCCCTCTTCCACAACTCGTATGGGAAGCTCACAAGGCACCCCAAGCTCAGAAACATCAACAACATATAACCAACAAAATGGTGAAAGGTCCTGGGCTTCGTTAGAGAATGAAAAGAAGGGCTTGTACTGTCAGCAAGAGAGGCCCAAGTGGCGCAAATATGCACTCACCAGCACAGATATTCTTTCTTCTAAGTCCAACAGCAGTAAGAGCAGACTTGACTTGTGTTGGGAGCTGCAAAGTTGATTCCTCCATGTTTTTAGTCTCTTTCTATTGAGCATGCTCCTCTGCTGCCCCACTTGAGGAGCTGAAATCTACTGGCTGGGGAGAGGAGGTGGGTTTACTGGAGGGGAGGAGCAGGTTAGTATAAAAGAGTCATGTAATAAACAAAGGGAAGTAGCTAGCATTAACTGAGAGCTACAGGAAAGTGGAATATGAAGGAGACATGAGTTCCCCCTTGCAGAAAATAAAGGCATTGCATGCTTCTAAATAACGGCGTCCCCTAGCCTGAGCCTTTGGCATGGGAAGAAAACAGAGGCATAGTTCACACTTGTTAAGCATTACATTGGTTTAATACGTTACTCGCTCACCAGAGCAACCAGAAAGTACATTTCTTTTGTAATGGACTGTGGTGCATTGCTACTATGCTCCTAATGGTTCAGAAAACATAATGCTTTAAAATGATAGCTTTAATAACTTTATCCCTATTCTGTAGAGTTCTATCTACTGGTTTGCATACTCTAATTATAACTAGTGATTATATTAAAATTATGCTACAATTAAGACTATAATTTCAATTAGTGCTAGTAGTTCGTGCAGTTTATGAAGGTAGTCTTTCACAGTGCAAATGGTCTGATGCAAACGCTACCAATATTGCTAAAAGGCCAATTCTTAAAGAAGCTATCTGCAGAAATCAGAAAGTAAACAGTAATAAAATGGATACTACAAAATCATGATTCAGCAAAACTACATGAAATGATATCCTTTAATGGTAAAATACCTGTTAACAAGATAATTTTGCTGTTGCAAATGTCTTCTAAACCAAAAGTACAATATAAACATTATTCATAATGTATGTATTATTCATGAGGTTCTTCCATCAATTTTGTTTTCAAATTGTACATAAATTGATTTATTTACTTGCTTTACTGAATACAGACTATAGAGTAAATTGATATTTAGAGCAGAACTATACTGAGTATTTTCTGCCTTTAGAACTGTTCTGAAATAGTTTTTTTTAAAAAAATCAATATAACTCTCTAAAATATTTTGACCTAATTAATTCCTCATTAAAAACCTAACCCTGAAAACATTCTGAAACCTGTACTTAAAATTGTATCAAGAGTAGTTCTAGAAACTTTATTTTCTAACTTGAATTCTTTTAATGTAACCTATCTGTTTATGCACACCAACTCAGAGATCACAAATATAAAATTGATTTTTAAATCTCGAGACAAAAAGTTTCTTTAAATTACTGTTTCTATCTTAGAAAACATTATTAACTTCAACAACTTTATGTTAAGAAGTGCTATAGAGGTGTGTTTTTAAAAGCATATAAATAATGAGTTAATATATAAATACTGTAACACCCATACTGTTCATACACTTGATAACAGAAGAAAATAATATGCAATATGGCTCTGTTGATAAGTGAGCCTCGAGTATCAAGGCTGTAACATAAACCAGTCAGCAAAATACTAAAGAGTTGAAGTTTGAATTTTCAAGTATAGGAAGAACATGATCTGAGGCTTTAATTTTTAAAATTTTAATTGTCTTTAAAATAAATATAGTAACCATTAAGTTCAGTTACCTCTCAACTCTTAAATTTTCAACTGAAAAAAAAAGAAGAAAATATTTTGAAAGCTTAACCATGAGGAAGGCTTTAATTTTAGATGTGTTCCGTATTGCTTTCCCTTCAGTAATTTTTAGAGGTATGCTGACAAGACCTGTTAGTCTCTCAGGGACTAGTTAAATGCAGCTTCACTGTTTGTGACAGTCAAGCTAGTGGAAGGCTGGCAGCAGAAAATGCTGAACACCTGCTCAGTCCAGAATTCAGTGCTACAAAATTACTTTCTAAAGATTGTAATAGGAGAATTACTTTTTCAATTCAGAACATTTTCTAAAAACACCAGTTCATGGCTGATCAGGTGAACAGTTCAACTGCCAGAGCAAGGGTAAGGTACACACTAACAGTGATTATAACAGGCAGTCAGTGGCCAGTAACCCCTGAACCCAAGTTAGTAGATCCTGGAACAGTTTGTCCGAGTTCTTTTTTGCAGTGTTACTGATGGGAAAAACCCAAGATACACCATGTATTGAAAGGCAAAGTAATTTGTACTGTTCAAGAGTGTAGCTTCATGGTCTCCTTAATGTGCATTTACTGGATCAGATACCTGAGTTCTTGAAAGGTAACTGCAGAAAAATTTGATCAGATCTGCAGTTTGCTTCAACTGCACAGGCCTCTAACTTGATGCCAGTCAGAGGACTGAGAAGGTGAGAAAAGAATGGGACTGCTTCATTTAGTGACAGTGCTGGCTTAATCCAACTTAAAATGATCAGGAATTCGCAACATACAACATTGCTTGGGCTGTATACTATTTTTATTTTTTTTATTATTTTATTTTTTAAATTTTTTGGCAGCTTTGCATTCCAGGTTGCCCTTTGCATTTAGCCAAAACCAGTAAAGGCAGTAACATCACATGGGTTTCTCCCTGTAGCATGATCTTGTTAGAAGATGTCTTATTATCACAACTCATGAGTAAGGTCCCACATTGCCACAAAGGATCCTGTGATTTTGGGGGTTTGTTAAGTCTTCATGCATTAAGGTCTATTTATACTTTATAGCACCAGAAAGCCAAACAAACATACAAAAACGACCTAGAATTTTAGATTGACACAGCCTTTAGAAACAAATAAAGTCTGATGAGACCCTCATGATGTTGCGAGGATGTCAGAAGTAGTAGCTGGACTGAGAGGCCTAAGGAGCCAGGCCATGGAGTCTTCCTAAGCTCCTGGCCCCTGGTACACACTCTCCAGCAGTGTGGGCAACATGCAGAATTGCCAGGGGCTGGACCAGGCACTGGAGTTGACTGTCTCTGGCATCAAAATAGCCCATTATAGTGTTAGCTATTTATCACTCTCCCAAACAACTACCAGTATGGTCAGGGACCACTTCTAAATGCTGTTTTGAATGTATACACCCAAGTTTGGAGGGTAAGAAAGTGATGAAATGAATATGGTAAGATTCCAGTGGTGCTAAGGCACCATTTAATTTACAAGATAGATGCACTGTCTCCTTATCATAGTGCGCTCTTTCCACTGCTCTAGATAACTAGGCTGAAACATTAGAATATGCTAAGCACCAGGATGCCCAAGTCGGCAATATGGGCAAGCTGGGCAGCAGAGCTAGGGCTCGTCACAGAATGTACCTGCTGCTCAGGTACCTATTAATATGTCTGGGGACAATTAGAAAAATCTAAAAACCATAGGCTGAATTATATATGAGGAGTTGCAGGCAGAAAAGGGGGGCTAGAAATATATGTATTTCTTATGCTGAATTTCATCAAGTAACTCACCTGAAATTTTTTACCACCATAAGTCTGTTATTCTGAAAAATACTTGTACTCCAGAAATTTCAGGTATAAAGATTCTCATGTCCGAAAGTCTCAAGTCTAAAGTTTCTGTGTGAAAGTGGTTCATGCATGGAACATGAACAGGTTAATGCAAGAAGTGATAATGTCTTAATACTTCTTTATGTTATCTTTGTTTCTCTGGTTGGGAGCCAGAATAGAAGGACCTTTCACTCATATCCTCTGTGCCTTATCTCTTCAGAAAGGACTTTGAGGCTAAAACAGCAGGAGGTCTGGATATTGCATAATGCTCACAAACCCTGGCCATAAAAAGGCTGTTCTGATTGACTCCGCACTGTATACTGTCCTTGCAGCTTTCTTATCCAATTAGCATAATGCAATAGGGGTAGGTTACAATTGTCTTGTAAAATACTTTCTCTCCCCAAAATGCCGTAGGCATGTTCAGAGATCCCTGCTCGAATCTGTTTCCCACTTAGGCATGGAAACCCTTCCCCAGAGTGTAGTGATTTTCTGTGGGCAAATCAGGTGACACTTGTCAGGGATTCCAAAACACCAACTTAAAGAATGTAACAGAAATGGTTGTAGTAATCATCTTTTTCTAAAACATTAGGGCCTTTAATTTTTTATTTAGTTTCAGAGACTATGGCATATGGAACGATTTACTGACCTTTTTTTATTGAGCTTTTCCACTTCTGATTCATAGAACTCGTTAAGAACTCGCCAACAAAGTTTAAGTTGACAAGCAGGTATTCTTTATTGCAGCGCTGGGAGACACAGGGGATATCTCCTCCTAATGTGTGTCTCGTTTAAGCATCAAATACACCGTGATTATATTGTTGCTTAACATACATATTCATTACATTTCCGATAGATGTCATACATATGCATTAGTTGTCCGAGAGTTGTTTTACATAATTCCACACCTATTTTCGCATGCGCATAACAACGTGGTGGTGGTCTTTGGTGGTCGTTTTACTTCTTCCAACAATCTTCATCACTTGCCCGTTCCTTGAACTCTTGTTCTGGAAGTCTTTGAAGCATGCGCAGTAGATAAATGCTTACACCAGCTTAATTTGTTTGGTAACACCACTGACATGAACGAGTGATTTCTCCTCGTCCTACTACTTATCAGTTAACTTCGCTACAGCACCTCCTGAACATCTGCTGGTTTCAGATACTCCTTAGCTACAGTCCTGTTTTGGTTACAATAAATTTTGTCCAAAGGTCATAAGGTTCTAAAACTGTCAGCTACAACGATTTATCTTATACAAGGATCCTTTTATGCTCTTTTAGTTGGGCTTTTTAGGTTTGGAAAGTTTTGTTGTTATGTACAAAGCCACCAAGCTTAAAGTTACTTAAAACTGAATTTTCTTATTTTACAAAGGATTATATTTCATTTTGTACTTCCCTGTCTCACTTCAAGAGTGGATTTCTCAGCTCAGTGGAGAAAATGGTGTGGCTGAGCACCCCAAAAGTGATTGGTGGCTGTGAGGAGGTCTCTGCCCGGAGGTGCTGGCTCCTGCCTGAGAGCTGTGCCTATGGTGAGCCCTGCTATGCTCCACAGGACACATGCCAGCAATAGTCTGGAGCTTAAGAAACATGCTCTGAGGTACATTCAGTTATGGGACATGTGCTCCAAGCACAAGGTTTGACAGCTGTGCAAGAAGCCATTCACCTTATGACAGTAGATTTGCTTGTCTCTCATAATAGCAAATCTGTAGCCTAAAATACCAATTTTCACCATAAAATGTCAGCAGGTTGGCTTTACTCTCGGGAAGAGACACAAAGACATTTAAACTAGGAAGGAAGAGATGTCCTGAGCTTCCTTTGATCCTGAATTATTCTATGATTCTGTAATCCTAAATTCCCCATTATGGAGGTCTAGACTTTCCCCTCTATTCTGAATTTTAATTGCTTTCTATTTAATGTTTCAGAAACACCAACTCATTTATCCTAATAATTTTCCCTTTAGAGTCAGTAAATATCCACATCGCAGACTTTTAGTTGCACACAGGAAAGCAATGTCTAGCAGACAAGAGATCTTTTTTCCATTTATGTTTTCCTTGTCCTGTTGACTAAAGGTAGGCAGCCTGATGAGTCGACCGTCCTTCATAGTTTTGTGTTCCTTTTCCAGGTGAGGAATGCATACGGGGAAACAAAATTTGTTTGCACATTTATCATATGATACCACTTTTATTCCTTAGCACAAGGACTCCCATATTGGAAATATTCATAAGCTAACACAGGAAATTAAGTGTATGTTTAAATGTTTGCAGGATCAATTCAAATTTAGTCATAGAAAAAGCTAGAAATCACATTTAGTTCACATTTAGCTCTAGCTCGGTGATCAACACTAACCCATTTGAAAAAAACTGTTCACAAGAGTTCAGAGTAGTAGTGTCCCATATAAAAGATGGTCATGAAAATGTCTGGATTTGTGGGGATTCCTCCCTGCAGTTATGCATTTTGGAAGGCAGAATTTTCTTCCTATTAACAGAAACGAGATGAGGGTCTCCTTTCTTTTTCAACCCCAAGACTAAGCACGCAAAGCCGATCCTGGCAGGAGGCAGAGGGGCGGCAGGCGAACTCAGGCAGCCGAGGGGATGGGTGTTGAAGCAGCACCGGCTCTTCTGTCTCTCCCTCCCCGCGCTTACGCCTCCGTTTCCCGCACGAACGTCCCCTCGCAGTATTCAACGCGCACCCGGCAGAAGCTT